>NC_057945.1:0-29587 GCF_018555375.3 Anguilla rostrata
TGTTTTATCTGCTTTTTACTGTCTGGTTAGCTTGCTACGATGACGCGTGACAAGATGACACTCGCTTGCAATCACGCCTTGGCTATTTACAAAACATCATATAGTAGCTAATATCATTATCTCAGATAAAAACAACAAAAACAAAACAAATGTGTGACACATTCAATCACCATTTTATTTTGGCTGGTTATTTATTTGAGAATACAGCGATGTCCTCTGGAAATGTAGATCCTACGCTGCTTATGTGCTCACTTCCAGTTCATAAAGGCTTGCTAGCTTGCTAAAGTGAACCAAATATGTTAGCTAGCTCGCTCGCTTGATAATGAGGATTGATAAACATAGTGGTCGATAAACGCATTTAATTAAAAACTTTCACTAAATCTACATACCTTTATTGCCGCAACCGAATCTGTGCAGACAAGTCTTGCAGTGGAGAATATTGGATGAGGCACGAGTAACAAACGCCTTATTAGAGAAGTAGCGCGTCAGCTGCTGCAGTTCACACTTGTATTAGAGCTCCTCTACTGGATAATTGTAGTAAATAGCAATTACAACGTTCAAGCAGACAAGTACAGATAAATAATCATCGTTTTTTTTTGTTTATTATATAATATATATTAATATATTATAGATATATCGGTCGGGCTCTAGTACATAATCTGCAGAAATGGGTGCCTTTACTGAAGTTTTCACTAAAGCCACTCTGTGATCCCATATCATTCTTTCCAAGATAAGGTGGGACTGGCTCAATGTATCTAAACTGATTTTTAAAAACCGTTTTTGTCTTTGATCAGTTTTCAAGGTACCAGTGTTGCATGCCCGAAACAAATCCTCGGATTTAAGAACCTCTCTCTCTCACGGTCAGAGATATCCAATGATACCAGCTTTTCGTCCAACTTATGAAGTAAATGAGACTGACTGATATCATGCACTGCTTGAAAATCCTCAATAATAGACTGTATGACTGATGCTGGCAGTAAAAGTTTTGCCTGCAACTTTAAATAAAAGAAAGCCAAATTGTTCAAGAAAAGGGATTCATCTGTCTCTCTGGCAGCACCGCTGCTTGGTCTCCCTCGTTATCATCACTTACGTTACGTCGTCAGTCAAATCCCTCCAACACTGAAACATCCTCAACTTGTTCATTGGTTGCCGTTAGTCTCGTCTCTGTTCCTACTGTTACATGGCCCAGAAGACTGGATACTGTACAAGACTTGTGTACTGTGGAAAAATTAGAAATAAAGGAAGAGACGACTGAAAACGTTCTCCCACACTGACGAAATGGACAAGAAACGGCCCTGCCCTCTCCGATATGAGATTTCAAATGAGAGTTTAAACTGGATAAATCATTGCATCTAACATTGCAAAATTCTACATGACAAGATACACACTCGATTGCAGTTACCTGTGCTCTCCTCTTATCTTTATGCTCTCGATATACATGACATTCCAACTGCGCATGTTTCTGAACGAACGGGAGCAATCAAAAAGGCGCATTTAAACAACGCGGTTGGAAGACTCGCATGTACTTTCATATGCCTAACAAACGCATACTTCGTTAAGCATTGGTGACCACAATACTGACATGTAAACATGCTTTCATACTAAGCTATCGCTGGCGAATGATTGGCCGTTATGATACTAACTAGTTTGATGAATTCGAAACGCACGTAGCCTACCTGCACAATCCGCGACACTCTAGCCAGCTGCAACAAAAATACTCAAAGTACAGGGTTGCCTTGGAAAAGAACAAGAAAATTTATGTGAAATACAGATCAACGTATTCTGTTGGAAATCAAAACGAACAAATTGTGATATAATTACTTTTAAATTGCGTAGCCTATTAGGTGTGACACTCGAACTTGGCATTGCTTTGTTAGCAAATTCTCTGTCGCCACTACTAACCAACGGCTTCCCAATATCCATAGCAATTTCCAGTTAATTACTGAAAATTCAAACGGTGTTATGCAGTTAAGAGCAAAACGCCCACAATGCTGTTCTGTCTTAAGCAATGTGCCGTATATCAATAAAACAGCAGATTACTGTAGGAATTTCCTGTAATTTCACATCAATTTCATGCCGTGTACCAACAATGACAATGAGTTTGCTTTTATATTTATTGATTTTTATAGATTTAATCAGCTGGACGTGAAATGTTCTTCTGCGGGCGTTTGGGCATATTATCTTACCGTTGTCAAGCAAAACTCTGCTTCGTAGTTCTAATTGGACCGTCCTTATGCAGACACTCTGGTTTGTAGTTCTAGTCGCACCGTGTTAAGCAAACATCTCTGGTCGTAAGTTCTATGAAAACAATGATTTTATCAAGAAAAATAGTTCATTCCCCGCTTTCATACCATGCAATTTGTTGTGTTCAATAATAGATGTTACAGGTTGAGTGTATTCTGACCACTAGGAGGCACTGTATTACTTTCCCGAGAGTAGTTGGAAGACTACCCTAGTAAGGATGTGACGTAAGGGGAAAGTGTGTTGACCAGGAGAGATTGGGTTAAGATCAGAGACTGTAAAAATATGGACACAGCTACTGTGACGTCACCCATTGACTCTCCGTGGGTCTCTAAAACACGTTTTGAAGCTCAATGGCGGGCGCGGCCATTTTCTCGATTTGGAGCCAAAACCATAGAGTTAAGCGGTCTTGTGATTTTTACAATTTGATTGACAGTCCGGTGCGGAAAAGCCCTCAACCTGAACGAGGCTAGCTGACTGTCTGCCGTTATGTTTTAAAATATATTATCAGATGTTTACGGAGTTTAGTTTCCATCCGTGACTGTACTGTGTCATGTAATCACGTTATGTATGACATTAAAAATACAATTAGGCTATGTTCAGTTATCTTCAATTTATGTTTCTCAGCAAAACGAATATGCTTAGCTAGCATATCAGCTTGCCAGTGAGCTAGGTAGGCTGTCCGTGGTTAGCTCACGCGTTAGCAATATGAACCACAGGGGAAGAACATTGACTACACTGATGGTCAATCAATCGGAGATGTGTAGGCTACTGGTGATTTGACTAGGCAAATTTTCGTATAACTGTCTGGTAGATCTGTTAACCGAGCAAGTTATCGTCGTAGGTTTTCGCCAGTCAGATAATGAGCCTGCTACTACTAGCTACTCCATCGCCGTTGTGGTGTTCACTTGCTGGGTGACGCTAGGTGACCGATCGCTCGCAAATCACTTTCTACCGAACAAAAATTAACACTCAGCGGTGATGAACAAATCTACCAAGTATTTTAATAACTGATCTGCAGGCTGTAAATATGACAACGCACTTTGTACGGCAAGTTTTCCACCTGGTGCATGAAGAAAATAATGTAGCCTACGTTGAATTTCTAATTATTATTAGGCTATTATTTTTTCTTGTAAATCATCAAAACCAATGGAGAAAAGCCAATATACGCAAGGAGCCCCCAGAACCGATTCTGAGAACCACTGTCTTAAATGCCTAGCTTGTCGGTCTCTTAAATGCTAAAACATGTTCCTTTATAAATGCCAAGATGGTTAATTTCGTTAAATTCTTGTGTGTGTGTGTTGTATATTCAGCAAATGAACCTTGAAACTCTTAATTCGCTTCGTGAAACTGAAAAGTGTTTATCCCAAAATCGGGATTATAGTAGCTTTGATCACATGCGTGAAGCATGGCCCAGGTAGACATTTACGGAATGTACACGACTGACAAGCCGCCAAACACGCTTTGACAGATTGAATGTTTGCCGGTTAAGGTTAGCTAGCTAGTCAAATGGCTTGGAGCAAGTTGCGAACTGTTTTAGCACAGGCTACTACTGACTACCAAATATAGCAAGCTGATTACGCTTTCTGCCAAGTAATTATTTGGTTAAGTAGGCTAAAGGAAATAGTAAAAATGACTCGGATACCGAAAACTTAAGAGGAGGATTATTTTATGGTCGTCTAGAGCAGCTGTAAATAGCACACGCCATAATGAAATCACCACGAAATGGGATGCCTGCATTTTCAGACTTAGCACAAATTCATCTGCCTAGCACTGTCACCCTTTTAAAACGGTGTGTTCGTAGACATAGCTCTTTCTAAAACGGATTTTGAATGCAGCTAGCTTAATGAATAATGAGGCCTTTAAATGCCTGGGGCAAATAAAAGAGGCGATTGGGCTCCACAGTTAACGAAGAACACCTGCGTGGCACCGGAATGCGCTCCGCAGTTCGTTAGGCAAATAGCGATCTCATAAATCTGAATTCCACACAGAAATAATTCACGAATTCTTTATAACGAACGCTGTGGCACTGGATACAATTTAAACAAAATAATTGATAGAATACTAACCTGTAATCGCAGCAGTTTGTGCGTCACCCGTTTTAAATACAGATTATAATGCTATTAGCATCTCATAATTCAATTCCGAGACAGATATAATTAGCCAGTAATCTAAAACGAACTTGGTGTAATTGGAGACAATTTCAAGCGGTACACGCCTCCGATAGATCGCTGGCACCGGAATGCGCTTCCGCAGTTCGTTAGGCGAATAGCGATCTCATAAATCTGAATTCCCGACACAGAAATAATTCACGAATTCTTCTATAACGAACGCTGTGGCACTGGATACAATTTAAACAAAATAATTGATAGAATACTAACCTGTAATCGGCAGCAGTTGTGTGCGTACCCGTTTTAAATACAGAGTATAATGCTATTAGCGATCTCATAAATTCAAATTCCCGAGACAGATATAATTAGCCAGTATATCTAAAACGAACTTGGTGTAATTGGAAACACGTTATAAGCGTACACGTCCTCCAGATAGATCGCGGCACCGGAATGCGCTTCCGCAGTTCGTTAGGCAATAGCGATCTCATAAATCTGAATTCCCGACACAGAAATAATTCACCAATTCTTCTATAACGAACGCTGTGGCACTGGATACAATTTAAACAAAATAATTGATAGAATACTAACCTGTAATCGCAGCAGTTGTGTGCGCACCCGTTTAAATACAGAGTATAATGCTATTAGCGATCTCATAAATTCAAATTCCGAGACAGATATAATTAGCCAGTAATCTAAAACGAACTGGTGTAATTGGAAACACTTTAAGCGTACACGTCCTCCAGATAGATCGCTGGCACCGGAATGCGCTCCGCAGTTCGTTAGGCGAATAGCGATCTCATAAATCTGAATTCCGACACAGAAATAATTCACCAATTCTTCTATAAGAACGCTGTGGCACTGGATACAATTTAAACAAAATAATTGATAGAATACTAACCTGTAATCGGCAGCAGTTGTGTGCGCACCCGTTTAAATACAGAGTATAATGCTATTAGCGATCTCATGAATTCAAATTCCCGAGACAGATATAATTAGCCAGTATATCTAAAACGAACTTGGTGTAATTGGAACACGTTATAAGCGGTACACGTCCTCCAGATAGATCGCGGCACCGGAATGCGCTTCCGCAGTTCGTTAGGGCAATAGCGATCTCATAAATCTGAATTCCCGACACAGAAATAATTCACCAATTCTTCTATAACGAACGCTGTGGCACTGGATACAATTTAAACAAAATAATTGATAGAATACTAACCTGTAATCGGCAGCAGTTGTGTGCGTCACCGTTTAAATACAGAGTATAATGCTATTAGCGATCTCATAAATTCAAATTCCGAGACAGATATAATTAGCCAGTATATCTAAAACGAACTTGGTGTAATTGGAAACACTTATAGCGTACACGTCCTCCAGATAGATCGCTAGGCACCGGAATGCGCTCCGCAGTTCGTTAGGCAATAGCGATCTCATAAATCTGAATTCCCGACACAGAAATAATTCACAATTCTTCTATAACGAACGCTGTGGCACTGGATACAATTTAAACAAAATAATTGATAGAATACTAACCTGTAATCGGCAGCAGTTGTGTCGTCACCGCTTTAAATACAGAGTATAATGCTATTAGCGATCTCATAAATTCAAATTCCGAGACAGATATAATTAGCCAGTATATCTAAAACGAACTTGGTGTAATTGGAAACACGTTATAAGCGGTACACGTCCTCCAGATAGATCGCGTGGGACGAATGCGCTCCGCAGTTCGTTGGGCGAATAGCGATCTCATAAATCTGAATTCCGAACAGAAATAATTCACAATTCTTCTATAAGAACGCTGTGGCATTGGATACAATTTAAACAAAATAATTGATAGAATACTAACCTGTAATCGGCAGCAGTTGTGTGCTACCCGTTTTAAATACAGAGTATAATGCTATTAGCGATCTCATAAATCCAAATTCCAGACAGATATAATTAGCCAGTATATCTAAAACGAACTTGGTGTAATTGGAAACACTTATAAGCGGTACAGTCCTCCTGATAGATGCCGCACCGAATGCGCTCGCAGTTCAGTGGGAATAGCATCCATAAATCTGAATTCCGACACAGAAATAATTACACAGATTCTCTATAATGTAACGCTGTGGCACTGGATACAATTTAAACAAAATAATTGATAGAATACTAACCTGTAATCGGCAGCAGTTGTGTGCTACCCGTTTAAATACAGAGTATAATGCTATTAGCGATCTCATAAATTCAAATTCCCGAGACAGATATAATTAGCCAGTAATCTAAAACGAACTTGTGTAATTGGAATCAGTTATAAGCGTACACGTCATCCCGATAGATCTAAGCACCGGAATGCGCTTCCCAGTTCGTTAGGCGAATAGCGATCTCATAAATCTGAATTCCCGACACAGAAATAATTACATTCTTCTATAACGAACGCTGTGGCACTGGATACAATTTAAACAAAATAATTGATAGAATACTAACCTGTAATCGGCAGCAGTTGTGTGCTCACCCGTTTAAATACAGAGTATAATGCTATTAGCGATCCATAATTCCCAAAATTTCCGAGACAGATATAATTAGCCAGTATATCTAAAACGAACTTGGTGTAATTGGAAACATTTATAAGCGGTACATGCTCCTCCAGATAGATCGCGTGCACCGGAATGCGCTCCGCAGTCTCGCTGGCGAATAGCGATCTCATAAATCTGAATTCCTACACAGAAATAATTCACCATTCTTCTATAACTGAACGCTGGCACTGGATACAATTTAAACAAAATAATTGATAGAATACTAACCTGTAATCGAGCAGTTGTGTGGCACCCGCTTTAAATACAGAGTATAATGTATTAGCATCTCATGAATCCAAATTCCCGAGACAGATATAATTAGCCAGTACATCTAAACGAACTTGGTGTAATTGGAACACGTTTATAAGCGGTACATGTCCTCCAGATAGATCGCGGCACCGGAATGCGCTCCGCAGTTCTGGGCTAATAGCGATCTCATAAATCTGAATTCAAACAGAAATAATTCATAATTCTTCTATAACGAACGCTGTAGATTGATACAATTCAAAATATGTTTATTAAATTTTATTGGGTATGAAACATTTTTCATTCAATTTCTGGAATTTTCCTGAATATGCCAAACATGTCCAGGGATGTAATATTTGGTGCAGTTGTCATGAAAATACCCTTTGTTGAAGCATTTTACATGCAATCCATGTTATTATTACATAAGGATAATAACCAATATGTTAGCTAGCTCGCTGCTTGATAATGAGGATTGATAAACATAGTGGTCGATAAACCATTTAATTAAAAACTTCACTAAATCTACATACCTTATTGCCGCGAATCGAATCTGTGCAGACAAGTCTTGCAGTGGAGAATATTGGGTGAGGCACAGTAACAAACGCTTATTAGAGAAGTAGCGCAGCTGCTGCAGTTCACACTTGTATTAGAGCCCTCTACTGGATAATTGTAGTAAATAGCAATTACAACGTTCAAGCAGACAAGTACAGATAAATAATCATCGTTTTTTTTGTTTATTATATAATATATATTAATATATTATAGATATATCGGTCGGGCTCTAGTACATAATCTGCAGAAATGGGTGCCTTTACTGAAGTTTTCACTAAAGCCACTCTGTGATCCCATATCATTCTTTCCAAGATAAGGTGGGACTGGCTCAATGTATCTAAACTGATTTTTAAAACCGTTTTTGTCTTTGATCAGTTTTCAAGGTACCAGTGTTGCATGCCCGAAACAAATCCTCGGATTTAAGAACCTCTCTCTCTCACGGTCAGAGATATCCAATGATACCAGCTTTTCGTCCAACTTATGAAGTAAATGAGACTGACTGATATCATGCACTGCTTGAAAATCCTCAATAATAGACTGTATGACTGATGCTGGCAGTAAAAGTTTTGCCTGCAACTTTAAATAAAAGAAAGCCAAATTGTTCAAGAAAAGGGATTCATCTGCTCTCTCTGGCAGCACCGCTGCTTGGTCTCCTCGTTATCATCACTTACGTTACGTCGTCAGTCAAATCCCTCTCCAACACTGAAACATCCTCAACTTGTTCATTGGTTGCCGTTAGTCTCGTCTCTGTTCCTACTGTTACATGGCCCAGAAGACTGGATACTGTACAAGACTTGTGTACCGTGGAAAAATTAGAAATAAAGGAAGAGACGACTGAAAACGTTCTCCCACACTGACGAAATGGACAAGAAACGGCCCTGCCCTCTCCGATATGAGATTTCAAATGAGAGTTTAAACTGGATAAATCATTGCATCTAACATTGCAAAATTCTACATGACAAGATACACACTCGATTGCAGTTACCTGTGCTCTCCTCTTATCTTTATGCTCTCGATATACATGACATTCCAACTGCGTCATGTTTCTGTACGAACGGAGCAATCAAAAAGGCGCATTTAAACAACGCGTTGGAAGACTCGTATGTACTTTCATATGCCTAACAAACGCATACTTCGTTAAGCATTGGTGACCACAATACTGACATGTAAACATGCTTTCATACTAAGCTATCGCTGGCGAATGATTGGCCGTTATGATACTAACTAGTTTGATGAATTCAAACGCACGTAGCCTACCTGCACAATCCGGCGACACTCTAGCCAGCTGCAACAAAAATACTCAAAGTACAGGGTTGCCTTGGAAAAGAACAAGAAAATTTATGTGAAATACAGATCAACGTATTCTGTTGGAAATCAAAAACGAACAAATTGTGATATAATTACTTTTAAATTCGGTAGCCTATTAGGTGTGACACTGACACTTGGCATTGCTTTGTTAGCAAATTCTCTGTCGCCACTACTAACCAACGGCTTCCCAATATCCATAGCAATTTCCAGTTAATTACTGAAAATTCAAACGGTGTTATGCAGTTAAGAGCAAAACGCCCACAATGCTGTTCTGTCTTAAGCAATGTGCCGTATATCAATAAAACAGCAGATTACTGTAGGAATTTCCCTGTAATTTCACATCAATTTCATGCCGTGTACCAACAATGACAATGAGTTTGCTTTTATATTTATTGATTTTTATAGATTTAATCAGCTGGACGTGAAATGTTCTTCTGCGGGCGTTTGGGCATATTATCTTACCGTTGTCAAGCAAAACTCTGCTTCGTAGTTCTAATTGGACCGTCCTTATGCAGACACTCTGGTTTGTTGTTCTAGTCGCACCGTTGTTAAGCAAACATCTCTGGTCGTAAGTTCTATGAAAACAATGATTTTATCAAGAAAAAATAGTTCATTCCCGTTTCATACCATGCAATTTGTTGTGTTCAATAATAGATGTTACAGGTTGAGTGTATTCTGACCACTAGAGGCACTGTATTACTTTCCCGAGAGTAGTTGGAAGACTACCCTAGTAAGGATGTGACGTAAGGGGAAAGTGTGTTGACAGGAGAGATTGGGTTAAGATCAGAGACTGTAAAAATATGGACACAGCTACTGTGACGTCACCCATTGACTCTCCGTGGGTCTCTAAAACACGTTTTGAAGCTCAATGGCGGCGGCCATTTTCTCGATTTGGAGCCAAAACCATAGAGTTAAGCGGTCTTGTGATTTTTACAATTTGATTGACAGTCCGTGCGGAAAAGCCCTCAACCTGAACGAGGCTAGCTGACTGTCTGCCGTTATGTTTTAAAATATATTATCAGATGTTTACGGAGTTTAGTTTCCATCCGTGACTGTACTGTGTCATGTAATCACGTTATGTATGACATTAAAAATACAATTAGGCTATGTTCAGTTATCTTCAATTTATGTTTCTCAGCAAAACGAATATGCTTAGCTAGCATATCAGCTTGCCAGTGAGCTAGGTAGGCTGTCCGTGGTTAGCTCACGCGTTAGCAATATGAAAGAACATTGACTACACTGATGGTCAATCAATCGGAGATGTGTAGGCTACTGGTGATTTGACTAGGCAAATTTTCGTATAACTGTCTGGTAGATCTGTTAACCGAGCAAGTTATCGTCGTAGGTTTTCGCCAGTCAGATAATGAGCCTGCTACTACTAGCTACTCCATCGCCGTTTGTGGTGTTCACTTGCTGGGTGACGCTAGGTGACCGATCGTTCGCAAATCACTTTCTACCGAACAAAAATTAACACTCAGCGGTGATGAACAAATCTACCAAGTATTTTAATAACTGATCTGCAGGCGTGTAAATATGACAACGCACTTTGTACGGCAAGTTTTCCACCTGGTGCATAGAAAAAATAATGTAGCCTACGTTGAATTTCTAATTATTATTAGGCTATTATTTTTTTCTTGTAAATCATCAAAACCAATGGAGAAAAGCCAATATACGCAAGGAGCCCCCAGAACCGATTCTGAGAACCACTGTCTTAAATGCCTAGCTTGTCGGTCTCTTAAATGCTAAAAACATGTTCCTTTATAAATGCCAAGATGGTTAATTTCGTTAAATTCTGTGTGTGTGTGTTGTATATTCAGCAAATGAACCTTGAAACTCTTAATTCGCTTCGTGAAACTGAAAAAGTGTTTATCCCAAAATCGGGATTATAGTAGCTTTGTCACATGCGTGAAGCATGGCCCAGGTAGACATTTACGGAATGTACACGACTGACAAGCCGCCAAACACGTTTGACAGATTGAATGTTTGCCGGTTAAGGTTAGCTAGCTAGTCAAATGGCTTGGTAGCCGAAGTTGCGAACTGTTTTAGCACAGGCTACTACTGGACTACCAAATATAGCAAGCTGATTACGCTTTCTGCCAAGTAATTATTTGGTTAAGTAGGCTAAAGGAAATAGTAAAAATGACTCGGATACCGAAAAACTTAAGAGGAGGATTATTTTATGGTCGTCTAGAGCAGCTGTAAATAGCACACGCCATAATGAAATCACCACGAAATGGGATGCCTGCATTTTCAGACTTAGCACAAATTCATCTGCCTAGCACTGTCACCCTTTTAAAACGGTGTGTTCGTAGACATAGCGTCTTTCTAAAACGGATTTTGAATGCAGCTAGCTTAATGAATAATGAGGCCTTTTAAATGCCTGGGGCAAATAAAAGAGGCGATTGGGCTCCACAGTTAACGAAGAAGCACCTGCGTGGGCACCGGAATGCGCTTCCGCAGTTCGTTAGGCAAATAGCGATCTCATAAATCTGAATTCCCGACACAGAAATAATTCACGAATTCTTCTATAACGAACGCTGTGGCACTGGATACAATTTAAACAAAATAATTGATAGAATACTAACCTGTAATCGGCAGCAGTTGTGTGCGTCACCCGTTTTAAATACAGAGTATAATGCTATTAGCGATCTCATAAATTCAAATTCCCGAGACAGATATAATTAGCCAGTATATCTAAAACGAACTTGGTGTAATTGGAAACACTTATAAGCGGTACACGTCCTCCGATAGATCGCGTGGGCACCGGAATGCGCTTCCGCAGTTCGTTAGGCGAATAGCGATCTCATAATCTGAATTCCCGACACAGAAATAATTCACAATTCTTTCTATAATCGAACGCTGTGGCACTGGATACAATTTAAACAAAATAATTGATAGAATACTAACCTGTAATCGGCAGCAGTTGTGTGCGTCACCCGTTTTAAATACAGAGTATAATGCTATTAGCGATCTCATAAATTCAAATTCCCGAGACAGATATAATTAGCCAGTATATCTAAAACGAACTAGGTGTAATTGGAAACACGTTATAAGCGGTACACGTCCTCCAGATAGATCGCGTGGGCACCGGAATGCGCTTCTGCAGTTCGTTAGGCGAATAGCGATCTCATAAATCTGAATTCCCGACACAGAAATAATTCACCAATTCTTCTATAACGAACGCTGTGGCACTGGATACAATTTAAACAAAATAATTGATAGAATACTAAGCTGTAATCGGCAGCAGTTGTGTGCGTCACCCGTTTTAAATACAGAGTATAATGCTATTAGCGATCTCATAAATTCAAATTCCCGAGACAGATATAATTAGCCAGTATATCTAAAACGAACTTGGTGTAATTGGAAACACGTTATAAGCGGTACACGTCCTCCAGATAGATCGCGTGGGCACCGGAATGCGCTTCCGCAGTTCGTTGGGCGAATAGCGATCTCATAAATCTGAATTCCCGACACAGAAATAATTAACCAGTTCTTCTATAATGAACGCTGTGGCATTGGATACAATTTAACAAAAATAATTGATAGAATACTAACCTGTAATCGGCAGCAGTTGTGTGCGTCACCCGTTTTAAATACAGAGTATAATGCTATTAGCGACCTCATAAATCCAAATTCCCGAGACAGATATAATTAGCCAGTACATCTAAAACGAACTTGGTGTAATTGGAAACACGTTACAAGCGGTACATGTCCTCCTGATAGATCGCGTGGGCACCGGAATGCGCTTCCGCAGTTCGTTGGGCGAATAGCGATCTCATAAATCTGAATTCCCGACACAGAAATAATTCACGAATTCTTCTATAACGAACGCTGTGGCACTGGATACAATTTAAACAAAATAATTGATAGAATACTAACCTGTAATCGGCAGCAGTTGTGTGCGTCACCCGTTTTAAATACAGAGTATAATGCTATTAGCGATCTCATGAATCCAAATTCCCGAGACAGATATAATTAGCCAGTACATCTAAAACGAACTTGGTGTAATTGGAAACACGTTATAAGCGGTACATGTCCTCCAGATAGATCGCGTGGGCACCGAAATGCGCTTCCGCAGTTCGTTAGGCGAATAGCGATCTCATAAATCTGAATTCCCGACACAGAAATAATTAACCAGTTCTTCTATAACGAACGCTGTGGCACTGGATACAATTTAAACAAAATAATTGATAGAATACTAACCTGTAATCGGCAGCAGTTGTGTGCGTCACCCGTTTTAAATACAGAGTATAATGCTATTAGCGACCTCATAAATCCAAATTCCCGAGACAGATATAATTAGCCAGTACATCTAAAACGAACTTGGTGTAATTGGAGACAATTTACAAGCGGTACATGTCCTCCAGATAGATCGCGTGGGCACCGGAATGCGCTTCCGCAGTTCGTTGGGCGAATAGCGATCTCATAAATCTGAATTCCCGACACAGAAATAATTCACCAATTCTTCTATAACGAACGCTGTGGCACTGGATACAATTTAAACAAAATAATTGATAGAATACTAACCTGTAATCGGCAGCAGTTGTGTGCGTCACCCGTTTTAAATACAGAGTATAATGCTATTAGCGATCTCATAATCCAAATTCCCGAGACAGATATAATTAGCCAGTACATCTAAAACGAACTTGGTGTAATTGGAGACACGTTATAAGCGGTACATGTCCTCCAGATAGATCGCGTGGGCACCGGAATGCGCTTCCGCAGTTCGTTGGGCGAATAGCGATCTCATAAATCTGAATTCCCGAACAGAAATAATTCACAATTCTTCTATAACGAACGCTGTGGCATTGGATACAATTTCAAAATATGTTTACTTAAATTTTATTGGGTATGAAACATTTTTCATTCAATTTCGGAATTCCAATATAGCCAAACAGTTGTGTCCAGGGATGTAATATTTTGGTGCAGTTGTCATGAAAATACCCTTTTGTTGAAGCATTTTACATGCAATCCATGTTATTATTACATAAGGCATAATAACCAAATATGTTAGCTAGCTCGCTCGTTTGATAATGAGGATTGATAAACATAGTGGTCGTATAAACGCATTTAATTAAAAACTTTCACTAAATCTACATACCTTTATTGCCGCAACCGAATCTGTGCAGACAAGTCTTGCAGTGGAGAATATTGGATGAGGCACGAGTAACAAACGTCTTATTAGAGAAGTAGCGCGTCAGCTGCTGCAGTTCACACTTGTATTAGAGCTCCCCCTACTGGATAATTGTAGTAAATAGCAATTACAACGTTCAAGCAGACAAGTACAGATAAATAATCATCGTTTTTTTTTTTGTTTATTATATAATATATATTAATATATTATAGATATATCGGTCGGGCTCTAGTACATAATCTGCAGAAATGGGTGCCTTTACTGAAGTTTTCACTAAAGCCACTCTGTGATCCCATATCATTCTTTCCAAGATAAGGTGGGACTGGCTCAATGTATCTAAACTGATTTTTAAAAACCGTTTTTTGTCTTTGATCAGTTTTCAAGGTACCAGTGTTGCATGCCCGAAACAAATCCTCGGATTTAAGAACCTCTCTCTCTCACGGTCAGAGATATCCAATGATACCAGCTTTTCGTCCAACTTATGAAGTAAATGAGACTGACTGATATCATGCACTGCTTGAAAATCCTCAATAATAGACTGTATGACTGATGCTGGCAGTAAAAGTTTTGCCTGCAACTTTAAATAAAAGAAAGCCAAATTGTTCAAGAAAAGGGATTCATCTGCTCTCTCTGGCAGCACCGCTGCTTGGTCTCCTCGTTATCATCACTTACGTTACGTCGTCAGTCAAATCCCTCTCCAACACTGAAACATCCTCAACTTGTTCATTGGTTGCCGTTAGTCTCGTCTCTGTTCCTACTGTTACATGGCCCAGAAGACTGGATACTGTACAAGACTTGTGTACCGTGGAAAAATTAGAAATAAAGGAAGAGACGACTGAAAACGTTCTCCCACACTGACGAAATGGACAAGAAACGGCCCTGCCCTCTCCGATATGAGATTTCAAATGAGAGTTTAAACTGGATAAATCATTGCATCTAACATTGCAAAATTCTACATGACAAGATACACACTCGATTGCAGTTACCTGTGCTCTCCTCTTATCTTTATGCTCTCGATATACATGACATTCCAACTGCGCTCATGTTTCTGAACGAACGGGAGCAATCAAAAAGGCGCATTTAAACAACGCGGTTGGAAGACTCGATGTACTTTCATATGCCTAACAAACGCATACTTCGTTAAGCATTGGTGACCACAATACTGACATGTAAACATGCTTTCATACTAAGCTATCGCTGGCAATGATTGGCCGTATGATACTAACTAGTTTGATGAATTCGAAACGCACGTAGCCTACCTGCACAATCCGGCGACACTCTAGCCAGCTGCAACAAAAATACTCAAAGTACAGGGTTGCCTTGGAAAAGAACAAGAAAATTTATGTGAAATACAGATCAACGTATTCTGTTGGAAATCAAAACGAACAAATTGTGATATAATTACTTTTAAATTCGCGTAGCCTATTAGGTGTGACACTGACACTTGGCATTGCTTTGTTAGCAAATTCTCTGTCGCCACTACTAACCAACGGCTTCCCAATATCCATAGCAATTTCCAGTTAATTACTGAAAATTCAAACGGTGTTATGCAGTTAAGAGCAAAACGCCCACAATGCTGTTCTGTCTTAAGCAATGTGCGTATATCAATAAAACAGCAGATTACTGTAGGAATTTCCCTGTAATTTCACATCAATTTCATGCCGTGTACCAACAATGACAATGAGTTTGCTTTTATATTTATTGATTTTTATAGATTTAATCAGCTGGACGTGAAAAATGTTCTTCTGCGGGCGTTTGGGCATATTATCTTACCGTTGTCAAGCAAAACTCTGCTTCGTAGTTCTAATTGGACCGTCCTTATGCAGACACTCTGGTTTGTTGTTCTAGTCGCACCGTTGTTAAGCAAACATCTCTGGTCGTAAGTTCTATGAAAACAATGATTTTATCAAGAAAAAATAGTTCATTCCCGTTTCATACCATGCAATTTGTTGTGTTCAATAATAGATGTTACAGGTTGAGTGTATTCTGACCACTAGAGGCACTGTATTACTTTCCCGAGAGTAGTTGGAAGACTACCCTAGTAAGGATGTGACGTAAGGGAAAGTGTGTTGACCAGGAGAGATTGGGTTAAGATCAGAGACTGTAAAAATATGGACACAGCTACTGTGACGTCACCCATTGACTCTCCGTGGGTCTCTAAAACACGCTTTTGAAGCTCAATGGCGGGCGCGCCATTTTCTCGATTTGGAGCCAAAACCATAGAGTTAAGCGGTCTTGTGATTTTTACAATTTGATTGACAGTCCGGTGCGGAAAAGCCCCTCAACCTGAACGAGGCTAGCTGACTGTCTGCCGTTATGTTTTAAAATATATTATCAGATGTTTACGGAGTTTAGTTTCCATCCGTGACTGTACTGTGTCATGTAATCACGTTATGTATGACATTAAAAATACAATTAGGCTATGTTCAGTTATCTTCAATTTATGTTTCTCAGCAAAACGAATATGCTTAGCTAGCATATCAGCTTGCCAGTGAGCTAGGTAGGCTGTCCGTGGTTAGCTCACGCGTTAGCAATATGAACCACAGGGGAAGAACATTGACTACACTGATGGTCAATCAATCGGAGATGTGTAGGCTACTGGTGATTTGACTAGGCAAATTTTCGTATAACTGTCTGGTAGATCTGTTAACCGAGCAAGTTATCGTCGTAGGTTTTCGCCAGTCAGATAATGAGCCTGCTACTACTAGCTACTCCATCGCCGTTTGTGGTGTTCACTTGCTGGGTGACGCTAGGTGACCGATCGTCGCAAATCACTTTCTACCGAACAAAAATTAACACTCAGCGGTGATGAACAAATCTACCAAGTATTTTAATAACTGATCTGCAGGCGTGTAAATATGACAACGCACTTTGTACGGCAAGTTTTCCACCTGGTGCATGAAGAAAATAATGTAGCCTACGTTGAATTTCTAATTATTATTAGGCTATTATTTTTTTCTTGTAAATCATCAAAACCAATGGAGAAAAGCCAATATACGCAAGGAGCCCCCAGAACCGATTCTGAGAACCACTGTCTTAAATGCCTAGCTTGTCGGTCTCTTAAATGCTAAAAACATGTTCCTTTATAAATGCCAAGATGGTTAATTTCGTTAAATTCTGTGTGTGTGTGTTGTATATTCAGCAAATGAACCTTGAAACTCTTAATTCGCTTCGTGAAACTGAAAAGTGTTTATCCCAAAATCGGGATTATAGTAGCTTTGATCACATGCGTGAAGCATGGCCCAGGTAGACATTTACGGAATGTACACGACTGACAAGCCGCCAAACACGTTTGACAGATTGAATGTTTGCCGGTTAAGGTTAGCTAGCTAGTCAAATGGCTTGGTAGCAAGTTGCGAACTGTTTTAGCACAGGCTACTACTGGACTACCAAATATAGCAAGCTGATTACGCTTTCTGCCAAGTAATTATTTGGTTAAGTAGGCTAAAGGAAATAGTAAAAATGACTCGGATACCGAAAAACTTAAGAGGAGGATTATTTTATGGTCGTCTAGAGCAGCTGTAAATAGCACACGCCATAATGAAATCACCACGAAATGGGATGCCTGCATTTTCAGACTTAGCACAAATTCATCTGCCTAGCACTGTCACCCTTTAAAACATAGCGTCTTTTCTAAAACGGATTTTGAATGCAGCTAGCTTAATGAATAATGAGGCCTTTTAAATGCCTGGGGCAAATAAAAGAGGCGATTGGGCTCCACAGTTAACGAAGAAGCACCTGCGTGGGCACCGGAATGCGCTTCCGCAGTTCGTTAGGCAATAGCGATCTCATTAATCTGAATTCCCGACACAGAAATAATACACGAATTCTTCTATAACGAACGCTGTGGCACTGGATACAATTTAAACAAAATAATTGATAGAATACTAACCTGTAATCGGCAGTTGTGTGCGTCACCCGTTTTAAATACAGAGTATAATGCTATTAGCGATCTCATAAATTCAAATTCCCGAGACAGATATAATTAGCCAGTATATCTAAAACGAACTTGGTGTAATTGGAAACACGTTATAAGCGGTACACGTCCTCCAGATAGATCGCGTGGCACCGGAATGCGCTCCGCAGTTCGTTGGGCGAATAGCGATCTCATAAATCTGAATTCCGACACAGAAATAATTCACGAATTCTTCTATAACGAACGCTGTGGCACTGGATACAATTTAAACAAAATAATTGATAGAATACTAACCTGTAATCGGCAGCAGTTGTGTGCGTCACCCGTTTTAAATACAGAGTATAATGCTATTAGCGATCTCATAAATTCAAATTCCCGAGACAGATATAATTAGCCAGTAATCTAAAACGAACTTGGTGTAATTGGAAACACGTTATAAGCGGTACACGTCCTCCAGATAGATCGCGTGGGCACCGGAATGCGCTTCCGCAGTTCGTTAGGCGAATAGCGATCTCATAAATCTGAATTCCCGACACAGAAATAATTCACGAATTCTTCTATAACGAACGCTGTGGCACTGGATACAATTTAAACAAAATAATTGATAGAATACTAACCTGTAATCGGCAGCAGTTGTGTGCGTCACCGTTTTAAATACAGAGTATAATGCTATTAGCGATCTCATAATCCAAATTCCCGAGACAGATATAATTAGCCAGTACATCTAAAACGAACTTGGTGTAATTGGAAACACGTTAAAGCGGTACACGTCCTCCAGATAGATCGCGTGGGCACCGGAATGCGCTTCCGCAGTTCGTTGGGCGAATAGCGATCTCATAAATCTGAATTCCCGACACAGAAATAATTCACCAATTCTTCTATAACGAACGCTGTGGCACTGGAAACAATTTAAACAAAATAATTGATAGAATACTAACCTGTAATCGGCAGCAGTTGTGTGCGTCACCCGTTTTAAATACAGAGTATAATGCTATTAGCGATCTCAAATCCAAATTCCCGAGACAGATATAATTAGCCAGTACATCTAAAACGAACTTGGTGTAATTGGAAACACGTTATAAGCGGTACATGTCCTCCAGATAGATCGCGTGGGCACCGGAATGCGCTTCCGCAGTTCGTTAGGCGAATAGCGATCTCATAAATCTGAATTCCCGACACAGAAATAATTCACCAATTCTTCTATAAAGAACGCTGTGGCACTGGATACAATTTAAACAAAATAATTGATAGAATACTAACCTGTAATCGGCAGCAGTTGTGTGCGTCACCCGTTTTAAATACAGAGTATAATGCTATTAGCGATCTCATAAATTCAAATTCCCGAGACAGATATAATTAGCCAGTATATCTAAAACGAACTTGGTGTAATTGGAACAACGTTAAAAGCGGTACACGTCCTCCAGATAGATCGCGTGGGCACCGGAATGCGCTTCCGCAGTTCGTTAGGCGAATAGCGATCTCATAAATCTGAATTCCCGACACAGAAATAATTCACGAATTCTTCTATAACGAACGCTGTGGCACTGGATACAATTTAAACAAAATAATTGATAGAATACTAACCTGTAATCGGCAGCAGTTGTGTGCGTCACCCGTTTTAAATACAGAGTATAATGCTATTAGCGATCTCATAAATTCAAATTCCCGAGACAGATATAATTAGCCAGTATATCTAAAACGAACTTGGTGTAATTGGAAACACGTTATAAGCGGTACACGTCCTCCAGATAGATCGCGTGGGCACCGGAATGCGCTTCCGCAGTTCGTTGGGCGAATAGCGATCTCATAAATCTGAATTCCCGACACAGAAATAATTAACCAGTTCTTCTATAATGAACGCTGTGGCATTGGATACAATTTAAACAAAATAATTGATAGAATACTAACCTGTAATCGGCAGCAGTTGTGTGCGTCACCCGTTTTAAATACAGAGTATAATGCTATTAGCGATCTCATAAATTCAAATTCCCGAGACAGATATAATTAGCCAGTACATCTAAAACGAACTTGGTGTAATTGGAAACACGTTATAAGCGGTACAGTCCTCCTGATAGATCGTGTGGGCACCGGAATGCGCTTCCGCAGTTCGTTGGTCGAATAGCGATCTCATAGATCTGAATTCCCGACACAGAAATAATTAACCAGTTCTTCTATAACGAACGCTGTGGCATTGGATACAATTTAAAATATGTTTCATTAAATTTTATTGGGTATGAAACATTTTTCATTCAATTTCTGGAATTTTCCTGAATATGCCAAACATGTCCAGGGGATGTAATATTATGGTGCAGTTGTCATGAAAATACCCTTTTGTTGAAGCATTTTACATGCAATCCATGTTATTATTACATAAGGCATAATACAGTAATATAATGAAAACACGTGCATGGTTTGTAAGGTTTTCCGGGGTTTGTAAATATGATAAACAGATGGTTTAGAGTCCAGATCCAGAAAATAAATAAAAAGTGTAATGATAGAGGGGCCCACATAACGGCACTGTGGAACTGTCAAGCGTAGTTGCCCCACCATTTGTCCAGAGGCCTGATGATCTTTTTACCCTTAATGGCCCGAACACACATACCCCCACAACCATAGACAAAGAGACTAGTTCCCCTTATCTTAGATGTGTCCAGATGGCAACATTCCAGAGAGCCAAATGGCCTGCTTATCCCGAGGAAGTCCAAGTAACTTATTGTTTTATCACACGGCTCTGGGTTCTTTGAAGTACAGGATGAGTCCCAGCCTGCAGGCCCGTTCAAATGCCAGCCTTTTCTGGGTCCCAGTTTGACTCCCTTTACACCATTCTCTGGGAAGGAGCTGAGCAGGGTGTTGAGCTCATCGAGGAAGCTTCCAGGGGCCCTGGAGGGCGATAGATAACAACAATGTACAAGTTAACAGGATAGGTGATTGAGACAGAGTGGTATTCAAAGGTAGAGATGGAGAGGTGAGAAAGGGGAGAACAGAGAATTTCCAAGAGGGAGAGATCAGCAAACCTGTGCCCCCACCACGGCCAGACGGGCGGAGGGCGTGAGAAAGGAGAAGGAGGAGGAGAGGGCTGCAGGGGTTGCAGTGTTGCCTGGTGTGATCCAGGTCTCAGTGAGGGCAAGGAAATGTAGGAGAAGAGGGACGCGTAGGCTGAAATGAAGTCAGCCTTCCGCGTAGCAGACTGGCAGTTCCATAGCCCTCCTGCGACCGTGAAGTCGCCACAGGGGGTCAGTGAGGGATAGCGAAGTTTGGAGAGGTTCCGTCGCCACGGGTCCCGCCTGCGGAGGCGAGTTCTGTAGGGAGAGAACAGGTTGGGATGGGGTTGACACATAGCATAGCAGTGAGGACAGGGAAGGCCTGTGGTGTGGCCACATGGTCAAGGAAAAGTTTAATTAAACATACACATGCATACCGAGAACAATCAATCGAGGACTGTCAGGCAAAGTTAAGGACCTCTCAACGTCAGCAGCAGAGGCAGAAACCTGCAGAGAACAAACAATATGAAATTAAACGCATTTAAATATTATTAGGGATACAGTGCCCTCCATAATGTTTGGGACAAAGACCCATCATTTATTGATTTGCCTCTGTACTCCACAATTTGAGATTTGTAATAAAAAAAGTATTTACATGCATATCAGGTGAACAGTGTATGAATTACAGCCCTTTTATACACAATCCCCCAATTTTAGGGCACCATGCTTGGGACACAGCAATGTTACAGTGCACATCATGAAGGAGTACACCCTCTCTGAAAAATGGAAATCCAGCTTTATCGCTTTACAAATAAAAAGATATTATGTAGTGTTTCAGCAACACTGCAATACTGCAATGCTAAACAGGAAAGCATGTTTTTTAACCAACATTATAAAAGCCATGTTGCAAATGAGTATACCCCCTGAGCAAAATTTGTTTCTGCTTCTAAATTATGACCATCACAAAAAGAAAACAAAATTGACAGGTATTGGGATGGTAGGTATGCCATCCCACCAAGTTACGCCTTGGTGGAGGCATGCCCCATACCTATACAGCACCGAGAGTTTGGCACTTTTCAGGGTTCCCCACAGAAATAACCACAACAGCCACAGACACTCAGCCATTAAAAACATTAAATTCTGTACATTCTGACCCCATTTCAACAGACAGATGTCATAAACACCTTCACATGTCCACACAATAAAGCCCCAAACTAAGGGGATTTTACGTTTTCTCCTTCTTCTTCTTCATCTTCTCATTCTTATTTTTCCTGCCGCCTATCCCACTAATAACATGTCTTCCCATTGGACATTTTACAGACACCGCCAAATCTTCACCTACACGACCCTATGAAAAACTTGCATACACACGCAAAATACCCATACCTTTTACTCTGAAACATTTTGAGTACAAACAGCTAGCCCGCCTGTGGCCTAGTGGGTAAGGTTACAGGTTTGGGAACACAGGGTTGGAAGTTCAAGCCCAGCTAGGAATGTGTTTCTTTAACCTGCTTTTACCCTCACTAATAATTGTCTACTACTTCTCAATTATTGCTTTTGCACCATATCTACCAGCCGTTCCCAAACTGTATTATGACGTACCATCTGCACGTTCAATTGTTAACCGGCTACAATATTGCAAAGCCATATGGATTCAACGGGAGCTCTTCTGTGCTAACTCGCCTGTGTTCTTCTTTAAAACCACGGACAGGTTTGCTAATGATATTTCACGCATTGCATATCTATGTCATGGTGCTGCCCTAACAAAGTGACAGACTGGTAAACCTCCGGTTGAACGATTGAATCCGCCTCGTTCTCAGGCAGATAATTTCCTCTTTTACACTAACGTTCTTTACGCTTATATTTTCTTTACCAAAACTCACTCATGGCCACCCATATGCATTTCATGATGGCAAATGTAATACTTTTATCAAAAGGTTACACCAGTTCACAGCTGTGCCATTTCTACTAACTACATTTCTTCACTTGGCTACTGTACAAAACCTTCTTATCAGCAAACGCCACATTTCTACATCATGTTACCTCGCCCTGTTCTCTATCCAGCCACATACAAACAATTACTATGTATGTACGTTCTGCAACTACCCATTAAAATATTACATTTAAAAACATGATTCAGTACTAGTACTGAACATGAAAAAACATAGCAGTGCAATAGATTTCACGTGTTACTTAACCCCCACTTTAACAGCTGGCACTTTATAGCGACTGTTATATATACCGTTCGATAAGGAATATAAGCTCGCTCATGGTCACTCCATTTACTTCGCACTATACTCCGTGATCATGTCAACTTTCACCTACATGCCCATTCTGCTAAAAACATATTGTTTCAACTCCGAAATTTAATAATTTCACCCTAATTTCTCTCACACTGTTGTTATTTTCTCATATGCAAAACCTGCTGGGACATATGCGTCTGCTCCTATTCTCCACTATCATGTTTTCCGGTTCTAGTTTAGCAAAACAGCGAAGAGGATTCCTACCTGCAGATAAGCCTATCAAAATGCCTTATAAACCTTACAAACACTAAAAGTGCATCTCCACGAAATAACAGACAACGGAGCAGGACAGAAGGCTACACAAGGTGCGACCTAGAGAGTTATAATTCTACGGGCTTGCTGATTCTTTTGTCAGTTGGATGGACGTGAGTACATACACTGGCCATATTTCACATGCATCTCTGATACGTTTTACACTTATACGCCACCGCACCCTTTATCACAGCCACTGTTTTACATAGATAGCAAACCGAAACTGCTAAACAGTACACGCTCATCAGACTGTACAAATTCACACAAGGATAGCCATAATCCACAAACGTTTCTTACAGGGCTCACATTCTCACTCTCATAATAAACTCTTTGCAAAAAGAAATGATATCTCATAAAAACATGTTTACAACAAAAATGCCAAGTTACTCAAAAGTATTGACATCAAAATGACGCCAAGTTATGGAATGGAATGGAATGTGATGGTGAAGGGCTACTGATCTCAAGGAGCTTGACAGTGATGAACTGCCTTCTGGGGACTGGAGTAGGGGGTAGCACAACTTATGGCATCTGGCAATGAAAACAAAAATCTATCATTATGAATATTGACTAAAATTATGCCATAATTAATTAGATAAAACAATAAGCTTTTTAATACACTCTTTAATTTGGTAGTGAGTAGTAAATATACAGTACCTGCTCATTTCATGCATTTAAAAGTTTTCTGCACTGAATTGGTCGAATAACCTCTGCAATTTCCTTCTTATGTACTGCAAGTCATCTTTGCTTTCACTCCCTGGTGTAAGATCGTTTCTTCTGGCACACTTGGCAGGACAGAAATGACTGCGTCCTTGATGCTCTCACTTATATCAGACATTCTGAAGGAAAGGAGTGGCGAAGGGCTATTAGAGACAGACCAAACATGTTGTACACAGGCAAAGGGTAATAGTCAAGCAGGCTTGCATGTTCGAGGCAGAAATAATTTGAAATGGGGTTCTCTGAGCCCATCTTTAGGCAGTAAATCCCCTGATCAAAAAGGAAATCAGACTGGCATTTCTCTGTGACAAAGTAAACACAACTGTTCAAACAAGAATCAGTTCTATCTTGCCAAAGACTAGTCCCTCATCATTCTTCTCAAATCAGAATCAGAATCAGAATCAGGTTTTATTGCCAAGTAGGTTTACACATACGAGGAATTTGTTTTGGTCAGGTGGTGCATAACAGTGAACATAAAATAAGATAAATAAAATGAAATAAACATAGTGCAATAAAAACATAACAGACATAAAATAACATAAACATAGTGCAAACGGTAAACAGTAAACAATAAACAATAGTGCAAGGGGATAAAGTGTTATAAGTACAGGTGCTGTCTGTTTGGTGTCCGTGGGGGTCAGGATAACAGTACAGTATCAGTGGGGTCCCGGCCTTGTTGATGAGGCCACTGCAGTCGGAAAACTGTTCTTGTGTCGTGAGGTTTTGGTCCTGATGGACCGCAGCCTCCTGCCGGAGGGAGTGTTTGAAAGAGTTTGTGTCCAGGTGGGAGGGGTCGGCCACAATCTTTCCTGCCCGCCTCAGGGCCCTGGAGGTGTGCAGGTCCTGGGAGGGATGGCAGATTGCAGCCAATCACCCTCTCAGCAGCGCAAATGATACGCTGCAGTCTGCCCTTGTCCTTGGCAGTGGCAGCAGCGTACCAGATGGTGATGGAGGAGGTGAGGATGGACTCAATGATGGCAGTGTAGAAGTGCACCATCATTGTCATTGGCAGGTTGAACTTCTTCAGCTGCCGCAGGAAGTACATCCTCTGCTGAGCCTTCTTGGTGAGGGAGGTGATGTTCAGCTCCCACTTGAGGTCCTGGGTGATGATGGTGCCCAGGAAGCAGAAGGACTCCACAGTGTCGACTGGGGAGTCATGCAGGGTGATGGGGGCGGGTGGGGCTGCGTTCTTTCTGAAGTCCACTACCATCTCTACTGTCTTTAGGGCGTTGAGCTCCAGGTTGTTATGGCTGCACCAGGACACCAGATGTTCAATCTCTCTCCTGTAGGCAGACTCATCCCCACCAGAGATGAGTCCAATGAGAGTGGTGTCGTCTGCAAACTTCAGGAGCTTGACTGACTGATGACTGAGGTGCAGCTATTGGTATACAGGGAGAAGAGTAGAGGAGAAAGGACGCAGCCTTGAGGGGAGCCGGTGCTGATGGTCCGGGAGTCGGAGACGTGTTTCCCCAGCTTCACGTGCTGCTTCCTGTCAGACAGGAAGTCGGTGATCCACCTGCAGGTGCAGTCAGGCACGTGCAGCTGGGAAAGCTTGTCCTGTAGTAGAGCCGGGATGATGGTATTGAAGGCGGAGCTGAAGTCCACAAACAGGATCCTGACATAGGTTCCTGCAGTGTCCAGGTGCTGGAGGATGAAGTGGAGGGCCATGTTTACAGCATCGTCCACAGACCTGTTGGCTCTGTATGCGAACTGCAGGGGTCCAGGAGTGGGTCCGTGATGGTTTTGAGGTGGGACAGTACAAGGCGCTCAAAAGACTTCATTACCACAGAGGTCAGGGCACGGGTCTGTAGTCATTGAGTCCTGCGGTCCTTGTTTTTTTGGGGACGGGGATAATGGTAGAGGTCTTGAAGCAGGCTGGTAGTGGCATGTCTCCAGTGAGGTGTTAAAAATGTCTGTGAACACCGGAGACAGCTGATCGGCACAGTGCTTCAGGGTGGAGGGAGAGACAGAGTCTGGTCCAGCTGCTTTGCGGGGTTCTGTCTCTTGAATAATCTGTTAACGTCCCTCTCCAGGAGGGAGAGAGTCGTCATTGTGATAGGGGAGGGGAGGGGGAGGGGCCTCTGAGGTGGGTGATTGTAGAGAGGCCCGGGCTCCTGCTGAGATGGGGGAGGAGGAGCTGGTGGTCTGGAGCTGGTGAATGGGTTCACAGGGGGATGGTGTCAGGACTGTCCCATTGTCTTTCAAATCGGCAGTAAAACTCATTCAGGTCGTTGGCCAGGCGCAAGTCATTAGTGGAGTGGGGGGCTTTCGGTTTGTAGTTGGTGATCTGTCTGAGGCCCTTCCAGACAGAGGCCGAGTTGTTTTCTGAGAACTGCTGTTGGAGTTTCTCAGAGTACAGTCGTTTAGCATCTCTCACCGCCTTGCTAAACCTGTATTTAGACTCTTTAAACCGGTCCTTGTCCCCACTCCTAAATGCTTCCTCCTTTGCCAGCCTTAGCTGTCTGAGTTTAGCTGTAAACCAGGGTTTGTCGTTGTTGTAGATAACCCTGGTGCGTGATGGTACACAGCTGTCCTCACAGAAGCTGATGTATGATGTCACAGCCTCTGTGTACTCATCCAGACTGATGGTAGCAGTCCTGAAAACATCCCAGTCAGTGCAGTCCAAGCACGTGCGAAGATCCTCCATAGCTTCACTGGTCCACTTCTTAGATGTCCTCACAACAGGTTTGCAGAGTTTTAATTTCTGCCTGTATGCAGGAATCAGGTGGACTATGATGTGGTCAGAGTGTCCCAGTGCAGCGCGGGGGACGGCGTGATAGGCACGGTTGATTGTACTGTAGCAGTGATCTAAAGTGTTCTCCTCTCTGGTCGGGCATTTAATCAACTGGTGGTATTTAGGCAGTTCGTGGCTGAGATTCCCTTTGTTAAAGTCGCCGAGGACGATAACGAGAGAGTCCGGGTTTGTCCGCTCCACACACAGTATCTGGTCGGCGAGCGTACGCTGTGCCTCCTGCACGAGGGCTTGCGGTGGAATGTAAACACCGACCAGAATGAATGAAGCGAACTCGCGGGGGGAGTAGAAGGGTTTGCAGTTGATGAAAAAAGTTTCCAGAACAGGAGAACAGTGCTGCATAATCACTGTAACATCTTTACACCAGCCACTGTTTGTATAAAAACAAATACCTCCACCTTTCATTTTCATTTTGCCGCTCTGAATAGCTGAAAGCCTGCCAGCTGCAGCGCAGAGTCCGGTATCGATCCACACAGCCAAGTTTCCGTGAAGCACAAAACGGAAGATGTTGAAAAGTCTCTGTTTTTATCCACCAGTAGCTGGAGTTCGTCCAGTTTATTGCACAGCGATCGCACGTTAGATAGAAATATTCCCGGTAACGGAGTGCGTAGACCGCGTCTGCGGAGACGCACGAGCGCACCGGCACGTTTCCCTCTCCTCCGGCGTTTCACTGCGTGAACAAGGGTGAGCGTACCTTTGACAAAAGTGACCAGTAATTCCGCAGATGTGATGAGAATGTTCGGAAATAAATCCACAGGAGTTGTTACCCTGATATTCATGAGCTCTTCCCTGGTGAAAGAGTTCCGGATGCTATCGCAAAACACTGAATTTACAAACAAAACAAGGCAAAACAATGCGCACCAACACACCGAGGCAGCCATCCGCGGCGCCATCTTGATGTTAGCCGAGGAACTTAACAAAATGAAGACAGTAGGAATTACAGGATGTATTTCAGAGTGGGTTCAGAACTGGCTACAGGGTAGAACACAAAGAGTAGGAGTAGGAAAGATCTTATCTGAGCAGGGTACTGTGGAAAGTGGAGTGCAAGAAGGATCCGTGCTGGGACACTGCTTGTCCTCATTTATATCAATGGCCTTGACAGAGACATCTTTATTGTCTTATAACAGAAAAAGAAGATTGGAGAAAGTTGTGTTATTTTAACTATGCGATGTGCCCTTGAGCATGATATTCACATGGGCGCATGCATTTAAAAAATATATAGCCACCAAAAATCTAACCACGGCTTGCTGTATATCTACACAGTAGCCAATCGGAAAATAGTTTCTCTGTTTAGACCTATAGCTAACCTAAATCTGAAACCAGCGTATCAGCTTGAAAAACCTCAGACCTTCTGACATCAGTACTGTCTTTTATCAACCTACTATTCTCCGTAGTTCATTTGTTTTTTTTAAATGATTCATTTCGGCGAGCTTGTGAAAATGAATGCTTGTGAATGGGAACCGGAACTGATAAATTCCGGAATGGACTCGTAGACACCCTGATGAAAATAACTAGACTAAGCTAAACTGGTCAAGCTGGTTTAAGCTTTGTTTTCGGCACTTTTAGCTAGTCAACCAGCTGTTCACGAGCTAACCAGCCTATATAGTCAGCTAGTCCACCAGTTTGACCACCAGGTTACTCTACCAGCTTAACCAGCTTTGACCAGCCACAGACCAGGAGTGACCAGCTGGAAATGTTGAAAACACAGCTCAAACCATCTGAAACCAGCTTAGAATCCCAGCTGGCCTTAGCTGGAATTTTCAGCAGGGCCATTCTGGGGCTTCTAGATTTTTCTCATTTGAGTACCAGTACCTCCACTTGGTGAGGTGATATGAAAGTTGGTGGGGACACCTAAATCTATGCCCCTGTGGACCACACTGACTCATCCAAATGCTTTCCCGCCGGGGACATGGCAATTTAATCTGGAGGTGGTGGGTCGGGGGGGCTAAGGTGAATGTTTATTGTTTCTGCAGAAATACTCCTCCTATCCTGTGGGTGATATGAGCAGAGTAGAAAGTCATTTCAGCATGTGACGTTGAATCCAACACATTTATGGATCAGTGTGACTAAGTGCTGGTGACCTTCAGAGCTTTGTACCACAGGGCAGGGGAGAGGCTTACGCCCCACCCCCTCAACCACACCCACCATAGAACTATAAAGGACATCTGAAAGTCAGCACAACCATAGAACTATAAAGGACATCTCTCTCTCCCTCTCTCTCTCTCTCTCTCTCTCTCTCTCTGTGTGTGTGAGCTGCTCCAGGGTACCCAATACCCAGCACCACACTGTGGCAGAAGTGTTTATCAGGTGGGAGTTCAGACACGCACCGCAGCCAAGTACAGAATCCTCCCACCACCCCCTTCCTCCTTTAATGTGATTTGTTCTTTTTATTGGTCACCCCAAGGGAGGAAAATGGAAATCCAGAGCAGTTTTTTTTATATGTCTCAAATGAGGATGGGGATCATTAATCACTGAAGGGTGAAAGGGTCAGTATGTTTGTGTGTGTGTGTGTGTGAGTCAGTGTTTAA
>NC_057945.1:29687-56469 GCF_018555375.3 Anguilla rostrata
TGAGTGTCCTGCAAACTCTGGGTTTTGAATTGGCAATAATCAGCTAATCGTCTGTGTATGTCAGTATTCTGAGCCTCATTAGTCTTAATGGAGCCAGACCTGCCTCTACACAAATACAGAACACCCGTGGACTCAGGGAAAGGCAAAAAGGTTGGAACTGTGTATTTGTAGCAAACACCGCAATGGGCAAAGCAGAGGAATTTTGGGATAAATGCTTATGTGGAAGAAGGCATGTTTAAGATTTACTGATGTGACATAGTGATGTTAACTTAATCAATTAACTGTTAATTCTTAATAAGAATGTTGATTGATGAGTTTCTATAGATGAAACTGTTAAATTTCAATAAACCATTTCAATGAATAACCTAATGTTGGTGATTAGATTTCAAATTAAAGAGACGTTTCTAAAATGTTAAATTAGAGAGTCATGGTTCCCTTGACTGGCAGCATTAGTGAAACGTTATTGGTCCATTCCTGGAACATCAGTGCCATCTGAGCGTGTCTTCTGATCTGCTGGTCTCACCTTCAGCAGACTGCACACCAGACTTACCCCAAAGCACATAGACATACGCATACTCCTTAAAAATAATGCTTAGGTATTATTTTAAGTCATCTTTTTATAGGCCATGGAGTAGATTTTAATCTAATCAGTTAATCATTATTAATCAATTATTGGGTGCCGACGATTGATTAAAAGAATTGCACAAAATTTTCCAATCGTTCTGTATTGAACGTGAAAGAGTTCTGTATGTTAACATTTTGAAATTATATTGCCTCAAATGTTTGTTTAACACTGAGATCCAAGATAGGAAGTTGAGAACCGTCCTTCTTTGGAAGCTGGAAATAAGGAAAATAAAAACTATGTTGGGTTCGATCTCTGGGAACCACACGTATTTCCCCCTTTTGTAAGAAGGAAGGAATTATTCCTCTTAAACATGGGAGCGCTCTCTTGTGTTTGAGAGTAAATGACTCTGTTGAAATGGGGGGGTTCACTCTGAACTGGAGTCTGTAGCCCATGGCTATGTGCACTGCAGTGTTCTATGTGCTGTTCCAGGAGGCAGTAGCCTCCCTTCGCATTGGACGCACTACTGTCTGTCAGAGCCAGACTTAGTGCAATTGGATGCTTCTATGGAGGTCTGGACCGGATGTCATTCCCTAGAGTTGGCTTTCAAACACAAGATGATGAAAGAGAAGTTTATTTATGGCACCAATTCAGTGATTTGTTCAAGCAGAGATGCACACTTCAGTCAGTGTGTAAGTAAGCCACATACTTTGGATGCGCTGTAAGAGAAAGAGTACTTTATATATGACAAAATATGGAGTTGCCAATAACCATGAATAGAAAGCTTTAACAGTGTTTAAAAGGCAATCATTTTATTGAGAAGACATGGCAAGATGGACTGGACACTATGCTATAAGAGAGGAAAGGACATGCACCTGAAGAGATTGTAAGATAAAGAAAAGGAACACAAAGAAATTGTGATGCATACCAAAAATGCTTTTTATGAAACGGAATGGACGGAGTGTAGCACAGTGGGTAAGGAACTGGGCTTGTAAGGTCGCAGGTTCGATTCCCAGGTAGGACACTGCCGTTGTACCCTTGAGCAAGGTACTTAACCGAAATTGCTTCAGTATATATGTATAAATGGATGCAATGTAAAATGCTATGTAAAAGTTGTATAAGTCGCTCTGGATAAGAGCATCTGCTAAATGCCTGTAATGTAATGAAAGGACTTTGGATAATGAAGTAAATTGTTTGAGCTTCCCTGAAATGCTATTCAGAGAACATCTCCCACAATCATTTTAAACAGTGTTGTCAATATTACCGTCACGTTAAATAAGAATTCGCAATTTTGTATTGAACGTGGTTTCATTTCACCGTTGTGAAAATTTTTAAATAAATGTCAAAAACGCTGAATTAGTTAACCCTAAATTGTTTGATAACTTGATGGTTACAAGATTAGGAAGAAAATATTATCATGATAACAGTTGACGTAGGCCTATTCAGCTAATGGGTTTCACGTGTACATTAATAGTTATATTTATCTATTCATAGTGATGAATATTGAACGTTTTTAAAACGTATAGATGTTTATGGACCGAAGAACATGTCAGGTCAGGTAAAGTGCACCACAAAAATGCTGTTTCTTGTGTTTGCAGATTAAATGAATATGTTTGCAAGTCAGATAAGTTCATCATATGGAAAGGGTTTGGCAATGAATTCCTTGCAGTAGACTCCCAGCCTTGAGGTTTCATTATTTTTGTCAGTTAATAGAGCCCAGTAATTGCCTTAGACTTTTGTGTATTAGTCAGAATACTTAGTGAACTTAATTTACACACCCCCCTCCCTGTTTCTGTGTGTACATCCCCAGATAGCAAGCGACTCCGGGCCGGATTCTGGCCCGAAGTCAGCACTGCCAGGCCGGACTCGGCGCAATTCCGGCCCGGAGTCGCTGGCTATCTGGGTCTCAGGAATGCGTAGGTACATAAATATATCAAGTGCCACGGTACACAGTGTCACAGCTGTGAATTTGTGTGTGTTTGTGTGTGTTTGTGTGTGTGTGTGTGTGTGTGTGTGTGTGTGTGTGTGTGTGTGTGGTTTCTCCACAGGCTGGGTTGGTGTAATCTCACAGAGGGCTGCTGTGATGTTCTGGCCTCAGTCCTGCGTTCTCCTGACTCAGAGCTGAGAGATCTGGAGCTCAGAGACAATGAGCTGCAGGATTCAGGAGTGAGAGCGCTCTCTGCTGGACTGGAGGACCCACATTGTAATCTGCAGAGACTGGGGTGAGTACAAACACACACCCCTTCAATCCAAAGGGCTCCAGTGTGACTAAATACAACACTGATGTCAATGTTTCTAATGTGAAAACAGACACTTCACAGAACTGAAACAGCATGTTCCTGTTCTTCCTCTTGGAAGAATAAGACTCTACACACGAATGAAGAAAATGAATTAGTCCTGTTTCCTGAACTGTAGTGGGTTGTAAACTCAAATGTGTTTGATAATGGCTCATTCTACATTTCATTTTATTTTATATATAGGTGTAGAAGGTGTGTAACACACTGCTATGTGTTTGACACACACAGCCCTGTTAGTTTATATTAATGTGTATGAGGTGTGTAACACACTAATATGTGTTCGACACACACAGCCCTGTTAGTTTATATTTATGTGCTGTAAGGTGTGTAACACACTGCTATGTGTTTGACACACACAGGCCTGTTAGTTTATACTAATGTGCTGTAAGGTGTGGAACACACTGCTTTGTGTTTGACACACACAGCCCTGTTAGTTTATATTAAGGTGTGTAACACACTGCTATGTGTTTGACACACAGCCCTGTTAGTTTATATTTATGTGCTGTAAGGTGTGTAACACACTGCTTTGTGTTTGACACACACAGCCCTGTTAGTTTATATTAATGTGTGTAACACACTGATATGTGTTTGACACACACAGCCCTGTTAGTTTATATTAATGTGTGTAAGGTGTGTAACACACTGCTATGTGTTTGACACACACAGCCCTGTTAGTTTATACTAATATGCTGCAAGGTGTGTAGCACACTGCTTTGTGTTTGACACACACAGCCCTGTTAGTTTATATTTATGTGCTGTAAGGTGTGTAACACACTGCTATGTGTTTGACACACACAGCCCTGTTAGTTTATACTAATGTGCTGTAAGGTGTGTAGCACACTGCTTTGTGTTTGACACACACAGCCCTGTTAGTTCATATTAATGTGGGTAAGGTGTGTAACACACTGCTATGTGTTTGACACATACAGCCCTGTTAGCTTATATTAATGTGTGTAAGGTGTGTAACTCACTGCTATGTGTCTGACACACTCAGCCCTGTTAGTTTATATTAATGTGCTGTAAGGTGTGTAACACACTGCTATGTGTTTGACACACACAGCCCTGTTAGTTTATACTAATGTGCTGTAAGGTGTGTAACACACTGCCATGTGTTTGACATACGCAGCCCTGTTAGTTTATATTAATGTGTGTACGGTGTGTAAGACACTGCTATGTGTTTGACACACACAGCCCCGTTAGTTTATATTAATGTGTGTAAGGCATGTAACACACTGCTATGTGTTTGACACACACAGCCCTGTTAGTTTATATTAATGTGTGTACGGTGTGTAACACACTACTATGTGTTTGACACACACAGCCCTGTTAGTTTATATTAATGTGTGTAAGGTGTGTGTGTCCTTCTCTCTGCAGGCTGTCAGGCTGTAGAGTCACACAGAGAGGCTGTGATTCTCTGGCTTCAGCTCTGTGTTCAAACCCCTCACACCTGAGAGAGCTGGACCTGAGATACAATCATCCAGGAGACTCAGGAGTAAAAGCGCTGTCTGCTGCTAAACTGGACACACTCACACTGCTGTAAGTACAGAGAGTTTCCACACTGCACCTCACACACACACACACACACACACGGGTTTGGGGGTCGTGGAGGGCACTGTACAAACCAGCGTTACCCAAGAGGTTTGGGGATCTACAGTGGAGGGTGCTGCATGGGATCACTGCAGGGGCGACATAGCTCAGGAGGTAAGACCGATTGTCTGGCAGTCGGAGGGTTGCCGGTTCAAACCCCGCCCTGGGCATGTCGAAGTGTCCTTGAGCAAGACACCTAACCCCTAACTGCTCTGGCGAATGAGAGGCATCAATTGTAAAGCGCTTTGGATAAAAGCGCTATATAAATGCAGTCCATTTACTGCAGTAAATAGTTTTATTTCTGTGATGAACCCGGCAGGATCCCACCATTGTCCATTCTGTATGGAGAGAGAAACTGTTTATCATTGTATTTATGGGTGTGCCAGACTTCAGCCTCTCTTTTCTTTCTTGGGAAGTTTATTTATTTTATCCTTGGTTTCCCATACAATCAAAGACAGATAAGTGCCAGCTAATTTATTTCATTTCAGGGCTAAAATGGCAGTTTCTATAAGTGGGAAAAATATGATTGGTGGAGGGGACTGGCAAGATGTGGCTGTTGTAGTTTGGGGTTTGATCAGGGACACAGTGATGGTGGAGTTTCAGTATTATGAAGCAATTGAGAACCTGAGTGTGTGGCAGGTATGCCATCCCGCCAAGTTACACCTTGGCGGGGGCATGCCCCATACATATACAGCACCGAGAGTTTGGCACTTTTCAGGGTTCCCCACAGAAATAACCACAACAGCCACAGACACTCAGCCCTTAAAAACATTCAATTCTGTACATTCTGACCCCATTTCAACAGACAGATTTCATAAAAAACTTCACATGTCCACACAATAAAGTCCCAAACTAAGGGGATTGTAACTGTTTTATATATCCTCTCAAACACATTCATTATGTTTTTATGCGAACATTCGCTTTCATGTCTTGACATCCGAAGCGACAGAATGCATTCACATTTCCAATATAACTGGCAACAACAGCAGAAAACATGCACATGTTGTAAACAATTTGCTGTTTGATTACTTTCTCATCGTCAATTCTATATAGGCTAATCGCAAAATGACAAGAATAAAACGAAAACTCGGACTTGCGTGAAAATTTAAATTAGTAGTGGTACAGCCACTGTTTTCCTTCGAAGTTACTGCTAGCCGAGCAGCGAAGTGTGCCCTCCAGATGCGAACCATGCACCATAAATTAGTCCATAGTCTTCCTGGTCTTTTTGTGGAATTGAAGAATGGCAGAGTAAAATTACGGCAGTCTGAAAAAGCTAAAGGTACAATTACTAGAATTAACCTATTATTTTACCCTGACAAAAAGTGCGGAAGGTGATTTCCAGTTTGCTTTTACTGTATCACCAATGTGAATTACGCAGAACTACCGTATACCTCACATAACTGTATCAAACGTTTTGAGTCAATTACAACGGGCTTACAAAGAAAATCCGGAAGAAAATATTCAGCAACCGAATTAATCCGTTTGAATGTTTTAGTAGGCTACGTAATATGCTGTCCCAGCACGAATGCTTAGCATTTTATAAAACGAATACTAAAGCAAGAAAAGAACAGAAGAGCACACGTTATAATTCCAAGACGTTGGCAGGCTATAACCAAAAGTAGGCTACTGCGCCGCATAACATACAAGTTTGATTTGAAGTTATTATGAAAATAAATTGGTTTGCGCCTGCATATTTTCAAACATGGCGCCTGAAAATAGACACAAAAAAATGCTGCGAGTACTCGACCAATCAGAAATGTTCAGCGCTGCAAGCTCCACCCAAAAGGTTCCTGTACTTTCGGAAAGTACTACCCCCCGAGCAGGAACCTTTTGGGGGGTAAAACAAAGCCCCCGGAACTAAATTTAGACTAGTTCCTGCGGTGGAAACGCACTGAGTTCCTCAAAAGGTTCCTAGTTCCGGGGTATAGTTCCTGCGGTGGAAACGCGGCTAAAGTCACAGATTGGTAAACCTCCGGTTGAAGGATTGAATCCCGCCTCGCCCTCAGGCAGATATTTTCCTCTTTTACGTTTTCTTACGCTTATATTTGCTTTACCAAAACTCACTCACGGCCACCCATATGCATTTCATGGCGGCAAATGTATTCCTTTTATTAAAAAGTTACACCAGTTCACCACTGTGCTATTTCTACTAACTATGTTTCTTCACTTGGCTACCGTACAAAACCTTCTTATCAGCAAACGCCACGTTTCTACATTCATGTTACCTCGCCCTGTTCTCTATCTAGCCACATACAAGCAATTACTACGTACGTACGTTCTCCAACTCCGCATTAAAACATTACATTTAAAATCATGACTCACTCATAATTATAACTACTACTGGACATGACAACAGCACATCAGTACAATAGATTACACATGTTACTTAACCCTCCACTTCAACGACTAACGTTTTATACAGACTTTTATATATGCTGTTCGATAAGGAAACTAAGCGCGTTCATGGTCACTTCATTTACTTCGCACTATAGTCTGTGATCATGTCAACCTTCACCTACATGCCCATTCTGCTAAAAACATATTGTTTCAACTACGCAATTTCTCCTAATTTATCTCACACTGTTGTTATTTTCTCATGTGCAAAGCCTGCTGGGACATATGCGTCTGCTCCTATTCTCCACTATCATGTTTTACGATTCTAGCTTAGCAAAACAGCGAAGAGGATTCCTACCTGCAGATAAGCCTATCAAAATGCCTTATAAACCTTACAAACACTAAAACTGCATCTCCACGAAATAACAGACAACCGAGGAGGACAGAAGGCTACACGAGTTGCGACCTAGGGAGCTCTAATTTTACGACCTTGCTGATTCTTTTGTCAATCAAGGCTCGTTGGATGGCCGTGAGTACATACACTGGCCATATTTCACCTGCGTTTCTCATGCGTTTACGCTTACGCCACCGCACCCTTTGTCACAGCCACTGTTTTACATATATAGCAAACCGAAACTGCTAAACTGTACACGCTCATCAGACTGTACAACTTCACACAAGGATAGCCATAATCCACAACCGTTTCTTACAGGGTCACTTCGCATTTCTCACTCTCATAATAAAACGCTTTGCAAAAAGAAATGATATCTACAAACAATATAGGCTATCTTGCCTCACCGAAATTTAAATAAGATGTATTCCAAAGCAATGCTACCCAATATTTCCTCAATTCTTTCAAGTCACTTGGCCCTGTGTGTATAAGCATGCAGTACATGGACAGGCCAAACATATGTGTGGATGGCTTTCTCAAAGTCAAGATTGATTGAACTTCGATTTATGGCGTTACTTACGAGTTGGAGTGTGGAGAGGAGAGGAAGAGAGGAAAGAGGGAGGAGGAAGTGATCCCCGAGACTCAGCTGAGGCAGCACGCGCAAAGTTCAAAGCAGGAAAATGCAGCTTGGGACAGGCCAGCTTGATCGGCGACACCGGACTCCCAACACGAGCCCGTCAGTACTTCAAGGCGTAGACACACGGTTCCAAAGCGGTGCAAACACTCTTAAGTCCAAAGGTACAGCGATCCAGGGTTATTCGGCGGGGACACCGAGGCTAGGATAGCTTCCTAAAAATCAACGTGAACCACGGCTCGGGTACGGAGGAAAAAAGGAAAAATTAGAAAAAGATAAAAAGAGGAGAGGCAGCCTCAGTGGTCATTGACTTAAAAACCTGGTCGGGATAGAGCGGTCTGAGCTGTCATTGGCTGTTTGGAGGGCACACCTTCGTATCATGTCATCCTTTCCCATTGTGGGGCGGGTTTCAATAACTTTGGTAAATGAAATTCAATTTTGATCTAGTTGGATAATTATTTAGCAATGCAAGAAAGGTGGATATACTTTGTACCCCGACCTTCGTTGTGAGTATTAAAATATACCCATACAAAACATGATTGCTTTTGGTTTAGGTTACAAGAAGATGAAGAATTATTTCTAAGTCATGCAGGCTAGCGAACTCAGAAACACGATACTGTAATATTCTAATAGCCTGCACTCACTTTGAGTTTTTCAGACCTGTTGGGTATTGTAATTGTATTTGTTAATTCTTCAACTAGACTTTCCTCCATTCGCTGGTGTGAGTGAAGCGGACTTGAAATACTGACGGTGCCCACTAGTCGTCGATGGTGCTGTATAGGGATACGCAGCAGTTATGTAGGCGCTGAGTTGACGCAGTCCAGAGATATCACACCGTGGGGGTTCATACCACGAGCGTGGTTAACAGCGAATGAACATTCCTTACTATGCCTCCACTACGTGCAAGGAGGTTGTTAATCCCCCCCAGTGTCATCTATAGCTTTGATCTTAGAATTATGGGTATCTGGCATGAGGGGTCTGGCGATCCTGAAGGGAAGTGGAAGATAGTGTTGGAATGTTGAAAGTAACAGACGCAGGCTCATTTGGGAGCTTATGCAGAAATAAAGCATTTGAGCCCTCAGAGAGAGGACTGCAGTGAAACAACTTACAACTGTCCTACAGCGGTGAATGGATCTGCTTTAGACATTAGTGCACGCACTAACTTTGTCTAACAGGGAGTACTATACATCTCCCCTACTAAACAGGAACATTACCAGTAAACCCCTCAGTATGTAGAAGCAAATCCAAACAACAGGTGATGATGGGGTGGTGGAGGGTGAGTGCAGTTCTGAGCAGCAGCAGTGAAGCAGGCAAAAGCAGCGCAGGCAAGCAGCAGCACTGAGAGGTCTGATTGGTGGGTTGAAAATGCGCTCCATTGGTGATGTGTGCCTGTGATTGGATGGGTAAGAGAAAAGTGTTGTATGTATGCAATTGGATGATTGTGGAAACGCGTGAGTATGAGTTTAATGGAGCCGACCGATTGGTCAGCTGCAATTTTTGAGTTTCCTGACAGAACTTGCTTTGCGCATTCTGTTCGTTTCTAACTCTGATGTGTGTACAAGAGAGAAACTGCGCAAATGGTTCAGTACACAATGTGTAAACAGATTCTTCTGGATAGAGCTGCTGTAAGAGGATGAGTTTAACTGGAAGCCCTGTCTCCATGTGCTGTGAGTTAGAGCTGCAGTAAGATGATTAGTTTAACTGGAAGCTCTGTCTCTATGTGCTGTAGGTTAGAGCTGCAGTAAGAGAATGAGTTTAACTGGAAGCTCTGTCTCGATGTTTTGTTCACAGGATCCAGCAGTCACTGGAGTACAGCTCTTTTGATGAGAAGAGTTCAGATAAATTATCTTCCGCAATGAAGGTATGAGATTTTTTTTCTTGTTTTTAATGGGTTATGTGTTTTCTTTGTGCAGAAAATTTATTTGGTATATATAATGCCTTTATAATACAGTGCAAGGGTAATGTTTACAAGTTCCTAACATTGCCCTTAACATTAATAACATATTGCACCTTTTTTATATTATTCATGATCATCAAAAGTGGAATATCATATGAACACAATAAACCAGCTTTTTACTTAAACATTTAAAAAATGTAATAAAAAATGCTCTATTTTAATGATCTTAGCGTATAGTAACGCACGTGGCACACATATATTTAGGTTGTGTCCAAACCCACTTATACTGGTTTAACAGTGGATTATTTGAGTGCAGTGTAAGGCACAGGGTTCCAATGGGCTGAACCTATTGCAATAATTTATAGGTGTGTCTTGGGCATAAACATGTTATAAACCAGTCAGCATATCATCTCCCGTTCCCTCTAATAGCCACCTGCACTTGCACCTTGGTGGATTGATAATATAATGGTGGATTTAAAAAGACTTAGAAAAGACAGATTTACCTCTGTCATAAAAGACCTGTTTCTGCGCGAGTCCATTTAAATTCGGCGATCTAAAAAAAACAACCATTATGCACAGTGAATCCCGCAGATATTTGAAAGTAAATCATAAAAAGGTGATTTAAAATGTCGAAATAAATGCTGTATTCGCTGAGCAATGTTGTGGATTTTTTCAATCAAATAAACCTGTTGTGTCTGCTTGGCTGGCTATAGATGAAGCTGCTCTTCTGCCAGCTGATTCCTCCTCACCCGTGCTGCTGGGGTATCTCGGTTCATTAATATGCATCAGCACATTCAGTTCACCATCACGCCTTCTAAAGTCCTGTAATGTGTCCTTGTTTATGTCTGACACATCCATGACTTTGGCAACGTTATGCAACACACAACACCACAAAGAATATTCATTCCTTCTGAGGGCTGTACTGTAATGTTCCACCTGACTTATACTAACATCTGAAGTGTATTTTCAGCATTCCAAACGTCCTCTCTATTGGGCTACAGTACATGTTTTTGTGAGTTTTCGACTGAATAACTCTATTATATTATCTTCAGCTGTGTCTTTATCGGACAGCCATTGTCCCTAACAGCCACCCCTCCAGGAGGGGGATTCCCCTAGAAGACTGCAGGAATGACAGAGTTGGCCAATATAAAGGAGTCATGTCTTTATCCAGGATAATTTACGGATGCATGTGTAACCTTACATGTAGCATCGTAAAAATTCAATGTTATGGTTCATGAATTATGGCCCATTTTATTTGTTGTGTTAATTTATTATTGTGATACAGCACACCTCTTCATGTATTTATTTCACACTGATACAGCACACCTCTTCCTGTGTTTATTTCAGTCTCTCCTGCTCACTCTGATGAAGCTGAAGAAGGATGTGAAGTTGAAACTGTTTCAGAGCCATCTGAGTCAGGATTGCCCGGAATGCTGTCTTGACGATCAGTTTATGAAGTTTATTAATGAATTGTTCGACAGTCGTGAAGTTGATGATTACCCTGAATGCATTGAGAGAGAGCAGGAGGATCCTGCGGCTGTGTGCATAGTTGAGAAGTTGCTGGAGACCTGTGGCAGTGAGGGGTTTCTGAAGATCACACTCCACATCCTGAGGAAGATGAAGCAGAAGGATCTGCCTGAGCACAGTAAGAGCTTTCTCTCATTGCTACTGTGTGTCAATTAGAATTTTGATATGAGTTTAGATAGCAAATCTAACAGTGATCAATGTTCTGATTTACAGCATCTACACTTTCATAATACTGTTTTACATTGACAATATTTCATACTGTAAATAAAAGGCCAAAAATAACATTTATTCATTTTACATTTAAATGTATTAACATATTGCCTCAAGCAGTTATTACAGGGACAAGGAAATGGCCAAGATTAAATGTCCCTGAGGGGGGTTTAAAGGCAGAATCTTGTGCTCAAAAACCAGTAACTAGACCACTGTCCCATCAGACATACTGCCCTGAGTTTGTATCCCGGAATCAAACTCAGCAATCAGTATAAAAGTATCACATTATAAGGGCCTCTTGGTGTCTCACGCTGTAAAGAAGCTCGTTCCGAAAGCAAAAGCATGACCCTGCAACGGGGTGTCCTTGTTGGAGGCAATTGGTTGGGAACTCGGAATAAAAAAGCGCTCCTTTTCATCATAATGAAAAAAATACCCATTAGTGTTAATTTGGTCAAAAACGATTATAGCGAGAGTGACAGTGACACTGATGCTGCTGTCAGCAAGAAATTCTATTTTAATGATGGAAGGTGTGTAACACACTGTGAGAGAGGTGTGTAATGCTGTGTTAGGTGTGTAACATACTGTTACTATAAGCATATAACACTGATATGTGTGAAATATTGTGAAGACAGAATGCATTAATTCTTTTATTGGCTGTTTTTTCTTAAAATCTGTTATTGAGTGGGAAATGTTTATCACATTTTTTAAATTATTATTTCTCATATTTCCTCTCTTCAGAGTCCATAAAAAGAGCCCAGCAGGCACTGAAAACTCATCTGAAGAAGCAGTTTGAATGCATATTTGAAGGTTTAGCAAAGCAGACAACCCTCCTCAATGAGATCTATACAGAGCTCTACATCACAGAGGGGGGAAGTGGGGAGGTCAATAATGAACACGAAGTCAGACAGATTGAGACAGCATCCAAGAGACAAACCACACAGGAGACTGCAATCCTCTGCAATGACATCTTTAAGCCTTTACCTGGACAAGGGAAACCTATCAGAACTGTGCTTACAAAGGGCATTGCTGGCATTGGGAAAACTGTCTCTGTGCAGAAGTTCATTCTGGACTGGGCAGAAGGAAAAGCCAATCAGGACATTGATTTCATCTTCACTCTTCCTTTCCGAGATCTGAATCTGCAGGAGAAAAGAGAATTCAGTCTGATGCAGCTTCTGCAGCACTACTTTCCACAGCTGAAAGAGATGAAAAGTGTTGACGGTGATGTAGTCAAAGTTGTATTTATCTTTGATGGACTGGATGAGTGTCGACTTCCTCTAAATTTCCAAAGTAATAAGTACTGCTCCGATATAACAGAGTCATCATCAGTGGATGTGCTGCTGACCAACCTCATTAAGGGGAATCTGCTTCCCTCTGCTCTCCTCTGGATCACCTCCCGACCAGCAGCAGCCAATCAGATCCCTCCTGAGTGCGTCCACCAGGTGACAGAGGTACGAGGGTTCAATGACCCGCAGAAAGAGGAGTACTTCAGGAAGAAAATCAGAGATGAGAACCAGGCCAGCAGAATTATCTCACACATGAAGTCATCCAGGAGCCTCTACATCATGTGTCACATACCAGTCTTCTGCTGGATTTCTGCTACTGTTCTGGAGACAATGTTGGGTAAAACAGAGAGTGGAGATCTGCCCAAAACTCTGACTGAAATGTACACACACTTTCTGCTCATTCAGACTAAGGTGAAGAATCAGAAATATCATGGCACTGATGAGACAGACACAAAGAAGATGTCAGCATCAGATACAGAAATCATCCTGAAACTGGGGCAGCTGGCTTTTCTACAGCTGGAAAAGGGCAATCTGATATTCTATGAAGAGGACCTGAGAGAGAGTGGCATTGATGTCAGTGAAGCTTCAGTGTACTCTGGGGTGTGCACAGAGATCTTTAAAGAGGAGTGTGGGTTGGGTCAGGAGAAGGTCTACTGCTTTGTGCATCTGAGCATTCAGGAGTATCTGGCTGCCCTGTTTGTATTTCAATCATGTGTAAATGAGAACAGAAATGTACTCGGAGCAGAAGAATCAAAACCTCACAGTGACAGAGTGCAGCTGTCTGAGTTACACAGGAGTGCAGTGGATCAGGCCTTAGACAGTAAGAATGGACACCTGGACCTTTTCCTCCGATTCCTTCTCGGCCTCTCCCTGGACTCCATTCAGACTTTGGTAGGAGGACTACTGACACAGACAGGAAGCAGATCAGAGAGCATTAAGAAAACAGTCCAGTACATTAAGGACAGGATCAGAGAGGAATCTTCAGCAGATAGGATCATCAATCTGTTCCACTGTCTCAATGAACTGAATGACAACTCTCTAGTGCAGGAAATCCAGAATCCCTGAGATCAGGAAACTTTCTGATAAAGAGCTGGAACCAGACCAATGTTCAGCTCTGGCCTTTGTGTTACTGATGTCGGAGGAGATCCTGGATGAGTTGACTTGAAGACATACAACACATCAGCAGAGAGGTCATCAGAGACTGGTACCATAGTCAGGACTGCAGAAGGCCATGTGAGTATATGTGTAATGTCGGCTTGCGGTGGTGCTGCACTGGTGCGGCAGAGGACATTCTCCTCGCCTCTCATTCCCTGTAATTCTGATCGCCATGGAGTCTACCCTTTATAGGACCTCACTCCCTCTGCTCGGTGCTCTTGCATTTTACAAGCACCGTAAGTCTGGGTATTTGAGCGCTAGATGTGATTACTCGATGGCTATCGGGTACGGAGCTAATATAGCACCGGGACTTGAGAGTTGTTACTTTCAAGAAGATATTGTGATAGAGTTATCTCCAGCAAGTCTCAGGTCAGCTGAGAGACTTACTTACCTAGGCGTTTGTTTTTGGTTCTCAGTCAAGAGACTTTCGTCCTGTTTTTGAGGATTGCCTTTTGTTTGGCCTTTTGCCAGGGTTTATTCCCCTTTTCCCTTTCTCCTACTTCGCTTAGTGGTCGACTGCTGTTCGCAGTCAGCTTTTAGACTACCTGTTGATTTATTGTCCGCTTCTGACGTTGCTCGCCAGCCCCAACCTTACATTATGTCATTAATAATGTAGATGATTGACCACATATTTTCCCACTTTTTAATTCTGGTCAGAATAAAGTGCAATAAAATTGCCGGGCAACAGAAAATTTGGTTAAAAAACGATTTATGAATCAAGATGTTTTAACTTGTGCCCTCATTTAATGTCTTATTTCCAGAACATAAGCAGCATCAAATGCAAAACCTCAGCACTTACCATATATTTTATTTTATTTACTATTACTATTTACTGATTTGATACATTTACAAATTATTTGCAAAGATAGCAATTGTGAAATAAATAAGGAGTTTATTGATATCAGAGTGATCTGATGGATCAACCTTTGTCAGAACATACAATTCATGCAGATTAAAATGAAGAGAAGCTATATTAAGTTACAGTATTAAGAAAAGGTGCCCTATTTTGGTGACAGCACAGGCACAAACACACCTGGAATTGCTTGTCATATTTTTCACTTTCACCAGGGTTGTTAGTTTTATGGTCTGCAGTTAATCTGCTTGTGTCAGCATGGGTTTGTTGGTGCAATCGGGGATGTGCCAATAGAAACATTTGGCACTGTGTTAGTTTGGAGTTGAATAATGCGTTTGCAGTTAAACCAACCCATACCAGGTTTTAACTCGTGCTATTTTGCCATTATAACTGTGCCACACATGTGAATCCATAAACACATAACACAGATACAAGAAATATTTTGTTTATTTCAATTAACTATTTTAAAGAAAAGTTATTCAGTCCAATGCTGGCTATTTAGGCAGTGGAGTTAATTGTGTAAGCTACTTGAATGAGACAGGTGGGAGACCGGCTTTACACCCCTCAGATAGTGTTTACAGTGAGCCCAGAACGCACTGTAAACTTGCTTTTAATCATGTGTTTGGCTGGGCTAGGTCAATGATTGAGTGAACCTTTAGAATGTTTAAAATGCATTTTAGAATTTTGGATTGATTGGGTGGTACATCACTGTACAGCCCTCAGAAAGTCAGTGCATTCTTTGTGGTGTGCTGTGTTCTACACTACATAGCCATATGCCATGGATGTGACATAGACCTCATAGAGGACACATTACAGGACTTTCATACAGAGAGAAGCAGAGTCGCATGTGACGATCGCTACAGAGATTACAGAGCACAGAGTGCACGAGAGAGCAGGGACTGGTTGGCTGTGGAGCCGTTTCACTAGTGAATGTACATTCATCTTATCAAGTGCATGTCTGGAATGAATGACACTTAGTTGAAGTAAATTATTTTTTTGTTTATTTTAAATAGTGGTATAAAACAAAAATTGACAGTAAAGAAACAAAAAAGCTATAGTAAATCCAGACAAAATGCTTCTTTCCTGTCCTCTGGTGCACAAGCGCAATGCCTGCCTAGCTGAAACAGTAGCGGCAGCAGCAGGATGGAGAGGCCGACTGGAGGCTGTCTCTGCCAGCTGCCTCCTGCTCCTGGCCAGTCTGGGAATATTCTCCCTGTGGAACTGTTCATGGGAACAGAACCGTTTATTACAGCTTTTAAAACTGGCATATGAACAGAAAATACACTGTTTTTGTTTAAATATTAACAAAAAATTGAATCAAAACTATTCAGTTTCATCTTCATTGGTTTGTAGAAGTCCTCATAATGGTTGTAATAGTTCATAGTGTTGGGCAGAGAAAATTCTCCCCTTAGAATAACCAGGCATGACAAGGTATATCCATATAAGAAATAGGATTTATTTCTGCAGAAAGAGTCCAGTACCTACACACAACAAAATGGATAAGCACGAACTGAAGAAAGCAGGGGCAGTTGGTACTTGGTTAATACATAAGCATATAGTAAAAAAAATAATAATAATAAATGATTGGCTGTGACTAGTCATATAGCATAAATACTGAATAAGCACACGGTGATCTCTTAGTCTTAAGCGTTACATAAACAAGCTTTAAATCAGAAATAATTAAATCAGAAATAATAGTTTGGTCTTTATCTATCAGTTGCTTTCAGAGTCCTGGGCAGCATGGTGTCATAGCCGGAGGAAAGCCAAGCTCATCAGTTTGGACTTCTACAAATGTATAAGACAGAGAGAAAGAAAACACACAGACACACACAAACACACGTACATGCATTATTTCTAACTTATTCTTGTCCTTGGGAGGTCTGGTGCCTGGAGACGGAGGGGCCCTGCTGCAAGGTCTAGGAATTTAGTGTTGTACAGACTTCTAGTTATGCTAGAGAACACTCTCCTCCCTTCAGTTGAGATGATCACAACACACTTGCTGTTCAGCCATGGTGAAATTAGCATTTGGCTGTGTTTCCCAAAGGGACAGAAATGGGGTGATCTGATTGGCAATAATGAAACCAAACCCAACCACACCCACAGTCAATTTATTCTGATCGAACCAGCCTCTTTTACAACTGTGCCACAGTTGTGCTAGTGCCTGGAGTCAAAAAATTACTGAAATACCCAAATTCACCAGCGCCTTGCATTGCTGCTAGTGTTTGACAGTTGTGCCTTGACTGCGAAAATAGGGCCCAATCTAATTTAATAACAGGCTCAATTACATGAACAAAAATTAGACAGTCCTGGAAATGAAGTAAAAGATAATCATGAAAGAAATGAATGAAAGACAAAACAAAACCACAGCTTGTCTCTCCCACATTAAACCTGATCAAAGCCAAAGACGCACAGCTGAGAAGCTAGACAAAGCTGAGACACAAGACCAAAGGCTCATGTTTGCTTAAGAAGTCAACACTTCATAGCCTGTATTCAATGAGCATTTGTCCTTAACTTGGACTTGGACTAGTAAATGCACTTCACACCTTTTCTTCACAAACTCAGTTTGGTGAATTAATTCAAGTTATTGCTGTAATTGCCAAGCTGTTTGTGAAGATAAAACATTCCTTGCTTTTAATTGTAAGTTTTAATTATGAGAACAAATGTTGTTTGAATCCTTGCCATGTGTTTGAAAGAGGGGGGTTCCCCTTCTCTTCCTGGTCTATGCATAATGAATTAATGATTAGAAGAGAACAAAGGAAAGACTTATCTATCCCCCTTTTTATATTTTACTTTTAAGCCACTTGATAGTGTTAGGATTATTTTGCCCTTCTCCGTTCTTCATCGTCCATGCAGAGCATTAATATGGCATGTTGTACAGGTACAGGTTGTGATTTTCCACCCACTTACAGATACCTTCAATTCCATATCTTTCATATCCTTTAATAAACTTTCATCACATCCATGCTGTATGCTATGGGAACGAGGCACAGACGAGGCAGACAGTGCTGGCAACATGCCTGTAGAGGACTTTTATTGTGACAGCAGTATCACAATGAATGAAGACGGGGGAAAAGTGAAACACAAGATGACATTACATTACATTACATTACATTACAGGCATTTGGCAGACGCTCTTATCCAGAGCGACGTACAACAAAGTGTATAACCATAACCAGGAACAAGTATGACGAAACCCCTAGAGAGAAGTACCGGTCCAAGTGCAGGGAACAACCGCATAGTTCAACTTGGACCCTGATGGTTAAACTGATTAACACTAACAACGAGAACGGCAACAACGCAATCTATGGAAAAAAACACAAGTAGTCATTAAGACAGTTAATGCACCTAGTCACCTACGAAACAGCTGCCTAGTTACAACCCTAAGTTTAGTCATTTACAGGGGGGAAGGGAGGGAGGGGGAGAGGTGCAGCCTGAAGAGGTGAGTCTTCAGTCGTCGTTTGAAATGGGTCAGTGTCTCAGCTGTTCTGACCTCCACAGGGAGGTCATTCCACCATCGTGGGGCCAGAACAGACAGGAGACGTGTTCTGGAAGTGCAGGTGCGAAGAGGGGGAGGTGCTAGGCGTCCTGAGGTAGCAGAACGGAGGGATCTGGATGGCATGTAGGGTTTGAATATCTTGTGGAGGTATGCTGGGGCTGATCCCTTGACTGCCTGGTATGCTAGGACCAATGTTTTAAATTTGATGCGAGCTATAACAGGCAGCCAGTGGAGGGTAGTGAGCAGGGGAGTTACGTGGGAGTGTCTGGGGAGGTTGAAGACCAGACGAGCCGCAGCATTCTGAATGAGTTGCAGGGGTCTGGTGGCAGATGCCGGTAGTCCAGCCAGAAGAGAGTTGAGATGAGATCAGGCTACTCAAATGTTCGGGAAAGCAAAAGTGCTAGGGAAGTGCAGGTGGGTCCAAAATTCAGGCCATGAGGAGGGGTACGTCTGAGTCTGCCACAAAAAAAAAAAAGAGAATCAGAGTCACTCAGTGAGGGGAAAGCCAGCACACCCCTGGAGTGAGACCATGAGGCCTATATAGGGCCAGCAGCTACTCAGGCAAAGGGGAAAGTGGTGAGGACAAAGCACTGGTATGCTGCCGGTGGCCTGACTGTATCTCAGGTCCAGGTCTGAGTGCGGAGTGGAGGTGCTGAAACTCAGCCCTGTCCCTCCGGCGCTGTCCAGGTCTGAGTGCAGAGTGGAGGTGCTGAAACTCAGCCCTGTCCCTCCGGCGCTGTCCATGGTGCTGCAGGCTGGCCAATGAGACACAGGTGAAGTGGAGCAGAGTGGCAGCTGATGGCAGGGAGGGGCGGGGCTGCAGAGGCCCACACCACAATACATATATATGAGCATGTGCATTACTTCCTGTTACAGTGAATCTGCCTTGAGCTGTGTGTTAGTTTTCAGTGATGTGGGAAGTTCATCACAGAAAACCAAAAGGAAATTAGCAAAGTCAATGTCCACTCTGAAAAATGTGTGTTTCCTTTTACTTCTTTACTTTTGGTGGTGGCCAAACATCCTACAGCACTGAAAACTAACTCGCTGTCCACTCTGAAAGATGGCAGCTGCACGTCTAGTATGGGATGGGAGGGTTAAGCCCAGAGAAAAGATAGAAAAGGTAGATGAGCCCGTTGCCCCAATTCAATTTAATTTTCAGGTCCAAAATACTGCAGTTGGAGAGTGTAGCACAGACATCTTCCTCAGAGCATCATCAACCTTAAAATCCTCATTTTCACTCTTCATCACTGAACACTGTCATTGGCACATTTCCCATATTAGATACATGCTTAATGTATACCTTGTATAATAATACTAAAATATATGAACTCTTCTTTGCAGACTGAACAACTGTAAACTCACACAGAAGTGCTGTAATATTGTGGCCTCAGCTCTCCAGTCATCAAACTCACCCCTGAGAGATCTGGACCTCAGCTACAATAACCTGGGAGATTCAGGAGTGGAGCTGCTCTGTGCTGGATTGAGGAGTCCAAACTGTAAACTGCAGAGACTGGGGTGAGTAGTGTTGTGTACTGTGTGATCTTAACTAAATAGAATTTGTGATTATGGTTTTATTCAGTGAAATATTAAAATGCTCTTTCTCTCTCAGTTTACTCCTGTCCACCAGCATTCTTTCTTTGCCCATATATACCTTACTCCTCTATCACAACAAGCAAATAAAAGCAGGATAAAACCTTTTGAGGGTTGCCAGGTTTGTGGTTCCTGAGCAGAATGTAAGGTTTCAGTGGAGTCTGTAGTATCAGGTCACAGGTGATGACTGAATGCTGAGTGTCTGATTGACATGGTAAAAGATTGACCACCTGTATAGTAAAATGTTTCAGGTCTGTCACACATTGCAGTCTTCATCCATCTCCATTATTCACTACCTGCTATGAACTCTAATGAAATCCATATATTTACCCCACTCTCTTTCACACACTGACCTTTTGATGAAGGTGAGTTTTACTCCTTCATCACACACCTGTGTGTGCTACAGGATTGTGGTATTTCTGAAAGGATTGTGAATAAAATGGTATTTTATTCTGCTGGTAAAGCCAAGCATTAACTATTGGCCGGCAGGGGGGTATGTGTGTACATCTTGGTGGGAGAGTGTCCATCTGAACAACATGTGAGCTGCTGTTTAGATGCAGTGTTACATCATTTAGTTTATTCAGTCTTCTGTGGTCCCAGTCCCAAGTCATAGGCTGGGTATTATACCACTGTAAGCAGGCATGCTGTGTGGAATAACCTGATTCCGAGTTCAGTGTTCCGGCTCTAGCTCCTATCATCTGAAGGATAACATAATTTACAGTATTCTTAGATAAGTATTCTAATAACTCAAATGCCCCCACTTATAAAAAAATTTGTGCAGTTTATATTACTCCACAAGGTCCACCAAACATGTTGATAAGGGGTTTTAAAAGAAAAAAATGACTTAATACATCAGGTTTTTATTATCATTATTATTTTAATTGTTACAATTATATTTAAATGCAATGCAATAATTAGCCTGTTATATTTGCAAAAGTGCGCGAGAATGAAATGAATGGATGGATTATAGGGCAAGGACATGCAGAAAATAGGTGCAATGTGTGGAATTTTCAAAAGACACCACGTTTTTAAAAATCTAGTGTCTACCAGCAGTAAAAGTTAGTGGCAATAATCAGTTGTGGTGTTCTCATGCAGCCACTAGATGGCGCTGCAGTGTAATTCCAGTTGATGCCGTAGTTCAGTTGTACTCACTAATTTTCTTATGAGAGCATTGCTGGGAGATCGTGCCAGCCTGTCACCTGTTAGCAAGTACAATATCGCAGGTCTGACCAATGATATCATTACTGTTTAGATAAAACCTTTATGTTATTTTATATACTGGTGTATATATTTAAGTTGTCTGTGACAGTAAGCTGCTTATTCTTCACTGGCTCCCTACTAGGTTATCATGATGTACTTAGGTAGTGGGTGCTACTAGCTAATTGTGCCTTGATCAAGCTTAAGTTACAACAACGCAATTGCCAACTGAGTCATGTGTTCGAAGAAAATGTAACAAGATTTTCAGTGTTACTAGTTATCAGATAATGTTTATGTACTGTGTAATCATTTTTTTAAGATAACTATCTGAGGTCACAGTAAACGTCAGAGGAGCGTCTCGCATGGTGACCACGCCCTCTAACGCATTTAACATGTGCAATGTTACGCAACGTTAATAATTCGTAATTTTGTATTGAATGCGGTTTCATTTCACCGTTGTGAAAATTTTAAAATGAATGTCAAAAACACTGAATTAGTTAACCATAAATTGTTTGATAACTTGATGGTTACAAGATTAGGAAGAAAATGTTATCATGATAACAGTTGACGTATTCAGCTTATGGGTTTCACGTGTACATTAATAGTTATATTCATCTATTCATAGTGATGAATATTGAACGTTTTTAAAACGTATAGATGTTTATGGCCCGAAGAACATGTCAGGTCAGGTAAAGTGCACCACAAAAATGCTGTTTCTTGTGTTTGCAGATTAAATGAATATGTTTGCAAGTCAGATTAGTTCATCATATGGAAATGGTTTGGCAATGAATCCCTTGCAGTAGACTCCCATCCTTGAGGTTTCATTATTTTTGTCAGTTAATAGAGGCCAGTGATTGCCTTAGACTTTTGTGTATTACTCAGAATACTTAATGAACTTAATTTACACACCCCCCTCCCTGTTTCTGTGTGTACATCCCCAGATAGCAAGTGACTCCGGGCCGGATTCTGGCCCGAAGTCGCTGGCTATCTGGGTCTCAGGAATGCGTAGGTACATATATATATCAAGTGCCACGGTGCACAGTGTCACAGCTGTGAGTTTGTGTGTGTGTGTGTGTGGTTTCTCCACAGGCTGGGTTGGTGTAATCTCACAGAGGGCTGCTGTGATGTTCTGGCCTCAGTCCTGCGTTCTCCTGACTCAAAGCTGAGAGATCTGGAGCTCAGAGACAACAACCTGCAGGATTCAGGAGTGAGAGCGCTCTCTGCTGGACTGGAGGACCCACACTGTAATCTGCAGAGACTGGGGTGCGTACAAACACACACCCCTTCAATCCAAAGGGCTCCAATGTGACTAAATACAACACTGATGTCAATGTTTCTAATGTGAAAACAGACACTTCACAGAACTGAAACAGCATGTTCCTGTTCTTCCTCTTGGAAGAATAAGACTCCACACACATGAATGAAGAAAATGAATTAGTCCTGTTTCCTGAACTGTAGTGGGGTGTAAACTCAAATGTGTTTGATAATGATTCATTCCACATTAATTTTATTTTATATATAGCTGTAGAAGGTGTGTAACACACTGCTATGTGTTTGACACACTCAGCCCTGTTAGTTTATATTAATGTGTGTAAGGTGTGTAACACACTGATATGTATTTGACACACACAGCCCTGTTAGTTTATATTGATGTACTGTAAGGTGTGTAACACACTGCTATGTGTTTGACACACACAGTCCTGTTAGTTTATATTAATGTGTGTAAGGTGTGTAACACACTGCTATGTGTTTGACACACACAGCCCTGTTAGTTTATATTAATGTACTGTAAGGTGTGTAACACACTAATATGTGTTTGACACACACAGCCTTGTTAGTTTATATTAATGTGCTGTAAGGTGTGTAACACACTGCTATGTGTTCACACACACAGTCCTGTTAGTTTATATTAAGGTGTGTAACACACTGATATGTATTTGACACACACAGCCCTGCTAGTTTATATTAATGTACTGTAAGGTGTGTAACACACTAATATGTGTTTGACACACACAGCCCTGTTAGTTTATACTAATGTGCTGCAAGGTGTGTAGCACACTGCTTTGTGTTTGACACACACTGCCCTGTTAGTTTATATTAATGTGTGTAAGGTGTGTAACACACTAATATGTGTTTGACACACACAGCCCTGTTAGTGTATATGTATGTGCTGTAAGGTGTGTAACATACTGCTATGTGTCTGACACACTCAGCCCTGTTAGTTTATATTAATGTGCTGTAAGGTGTGTAGCACACTGCTTTGTGTTTGGCACACACAGCCCTGTTAGTTTATATTAATGTGTGTAAGGTGTGTAACACACTGCCATGTGTTTGACACACACAGCCCTGTTAGTTTATATTAATGTGTGTAAGGTGTGTAACACACTGCTATGTGTCTGACACACACTGCCCTGTTAGTTTATATTAATGTGTGTAAGGTGTGTAACACACTGCTATGTGTCTGACACACACTGCCCTGTTAGTTTATATTAATGTGTGTAAGGTGTGTAACACACTGCTAGGTGTTTGACACACACTGCCCTGTTAGTTTATATGAATGTGTGTAAGGTGTGTAACACACTGCTAGGTGTTTAATGCACACAGCCCTGTTAGTTTATATTAATGTGTTTTAGGTGTATGTGTGTCCTTCTCTCTGCAGACTGTCAGGCTGTAGAGTCACACGGAGAGGCTGTGATTCTCTGGCTTCAGCTCTGTGTTCAAACCCCTCACACCTGACAGAGCTGGACCTGAGATACAATCACCCAGGAAACAAAGGAGTAAGAGTGCTGTCTGCTGCTAAACTGGACACACTCACACTGCTGTAAGTACAGAGAGTTTCCACACTGCACCTCTCATACACACACACACACACACAAACAGAAGGGTTTGGAGGGCATGGAGGGCACTGTACAAACCAGCGTTACCCAAGAGGGTTGGAGATCTACAGTGGAGGGTGCTGCACGGGATCACTGCAGTAAATAGTTTTATTTCTGTGATGAACCCGACTGGATCCCACCATTGTCCATTCTGTATGGAGAGAGAAACTGTTTATCATAGTTTTTCTGGGTGTGCCAGACTTCAGCCTCTCTTTTCTTTTTTGGGAAGTTTATTTATTTTATCCTTGGTTTCCCATACAATCACAGATACGTGCCAGCTAATTTATTTCATTTCAGGGCTAAAATGGCAGTTTCTATAAGTGGGGAAAAATATGATTGGTGGAGGGGACCGGCAAGATGTGGCTGTTTGGGGTTTGATCAGGGACACAGTGATGGTGGAGTTTCAGTATTACAAAGCAATGGAGAACCTGAGTGTGTTTCAGAGTGTGTGTGTTATAAGGGTGTTTTATGTTCAGTGGAGGGAGGGGAGCTATTTTTGCACATGGAATAGGGTGAAGGAATGGAATACGTTTCCTTTGTGACAGATTTGTGTTTTTTTCATATGATCTTGGTTTTGTGTTTTATTGTGTCTTTGTTTTTATTTATGTGATGTCATTGGTGTGTTGAGAGTGGAAATAAAGTATTGTTAAAATTCAGAATTCTGTTCTGCTGTTCTTACAGTGTGGACAATGGAGGAGAGAACAGGACCAAACCAGGACCCAGGAAATGTGAGTGTGTATCAACACAGAACACTTTCCATAGATACACACTCTGTTGTGTGTGTGTGTGTGAGTGAGAGACTTCTCTCTTACTCACATAAACACACAAACAGAAACACACATGTACACAAACACACACACAGGTACTATCACAGCTCTTTCTCTCACACACACATAAAGAGGTGAATATTAGTAATGATAATTAATCTCATTAATGTCTCTGGTGTGCAGACGGCTGTCAGCTCACACTGGATCCAAACACAGCGCACAGAGAGCTGTCTCTGTCTGAGGGGAACAGGAAGGTGACACACACATGGGGGAGAGAGGAGCAGCCATATCCTGATCATCCAGAGAGATTTGAGCATGTGCGCCAGGTTGTGTGCAGAGAGAGTGTGTGTGAGCGCTGTTACTGGGAGGCTGAGTTCAGTGGGCCTGAGGCGAGGGGGAGACGGGTTTCTATAGCAGTGACAGATAAAGGAATCAGCAGGAAAGGAGAGGGTTCTGACTGTGTGTTTGGACTGAATAAAAACTCCTGGAGTCTGGAGTGCAGATTAATTTACTTTGGTGAAATCTATGAAATCTCTGTCTTTCACAATGAGAAGCAAACACACCTACCTGACCCCCCCTCCCCCTACCGCAGGGCAGGAGTGTGTGATGATGGTGATGGTGCTGGTAGAGGAGCGTGTGTGTACAGGGTAGGAGTGTGTGTGGACCGTCCAGCCGGCACTCTGTCCTTCTACAGCGTCTCTGACTCTGACACACTGACCCTCCTGCACAGATTCCACACACACTTCACTCAACACACACCCCTCTGTGCTGGATTTAGAGTGTGGGACTCCTCAGTGTCCCTCTGTTAACTGGAGTAGAGACACACACACACATGTGCGCGCACACACAAACATGCACTCACACACGCATGCACACACACACACGTGCGCGCACACACAAACATGCACGTGCACACACAAACATGCACACACACACACGTGCGCATACACACTCGCACGCATGCACGCGCACACACACACACACACACACACACACACACTCAATCACACACTCACACACACACTCAGATACACATAGACACACACACCCACACCTACACAAACACATCCACACACACATACTCTCACACACACCCTTTCTCGCTCACACTCACACTCATACACACACACTCAAATACACACACTGATGTACACTCATGCACACGCACTCACACACCTACGCACGCACACACTCGTGCACACACACTCACACTTACACACACATACACACTCTCTCACACCCAATCACTCACACACCTAATCACACACATGCACACACACCTACACACATGAACACACACAATCTCTCGCACACAAAAACACACATTCACCAGTTCACTCTCACGCGCACACACACATGCCTGCATACGTACACACGCTCAAAACCGTATGCACACACACACACTCTCTCTCTCTCTCATACTCAGTCACTCACATGAACACACTCTCACATCCACACACATTCACACAAACGCACGCATACACACACAAACTCATGCACTCATGCGCACACACACACATGCGTGCAGAGACACAGACACGTGTCAACACACACACTCCTCAGTGTCCCTCTGCTAACTGGAGTAGACACACACACATGCACGCACACACAAACATGCACACACACACACACGCACACACATACACACATGTGCGCATACACACTTGATTGCATGCACACACACACACATATATATATACACACACTCATATACACATACACACACACACTCAATCACACACTCACACACATATATAAGCACAAACACTCATATACACCTAGACCCTCACACACCCACACCTACACACACACACACACTCACACTCACATACACACACACTCATATACACACACAGACACATACACTTATATACACATACACACACACTCAATCACACACTCACACATATATATACACACACTCATGTGCACCTAGACCCACACTCACACACCTGTACACACTCTCGCACACCCAGTCACACACACACACACACACACCCTTTCTCTCTCAGTCATGCACACACACTCACAAATACATACACATGTTACTCATGGACAAGCCACCACAACTACTACGCACACACACTCTTCACACCAAGTCACACACACACTACACAGGACACACA
>NC_057945.1:56568-85724 GCF_018555375.3 Anguilla rostrata
TTCTGTGTTAAAAACAGATTGGCTCCACCACTGCAGATTAAGAGAAGGGTTGAAGATGACGAAAGGTTATTTTCTGTTTTAGTACCTTATGCCAGCTGGAAATACACCGAAAGGCATTGATTATAAGAGTCTCATTACCTAAATCATTGGCATTATTCATTTGTGAAGTAAACCATAGACATTAATAGTCAATGAGCTAAATCATTGACGTTAATAAATTGAATCCAACAGATTAGGAGGAATTTCCATATTTCTTCTCATAATTTCACAAGAAAATTTGAAACAAGATACTTGAGTTACCGGTTATTTACAAACAGCATTCACTGTTATGTCTGCAAGATGGAGTCAAACAATAAACAACAATGTGTACTTTCAGAATTTACAAACACTGGATACCTGCATGCGTCTAAAAACAAGACTCTAAATATTGTTAATTAACCAGTTACCGCTTTGAAATTAGCAAGAGGGGTGCAAATTCCAGAAGATTGTTAAACGTACTTAAAACCCTGTCCAATCAAAATCATAATTTCCAATGGATATTTTTTCAAAAACCATCAAAGGCAGCAAATGCTGAGCCTATTTCATTTGGTACAGATTTTAGTGTTTCCTTTTATCCTGAAATCAACTAAGTCTTTATTCCACCTAAAGCTGGAGGCTTTGGAATCGGTCTTTCAAAGACCATATCGCCAGTGTGAATGACCTCATGATTTACATTTTAACCAATCAGGGGGGCGTCTGTTTTGAGGTCAGCCAATTAAATCTGACAATCGCGCAAACGTCCACTACAGAATGGCGATGACCTGTCAGACCTCCAGCTCTCCTGTTTAGAAATTATGCCCTACACATCTAGAGGAAATCTAAAGGAAATCTAATTATTTTCCTGTTCATAAATCTGAAACAAGCACACATTATCGTCATGCGAGAGACTCTTTAAAAGCAGGAATAAGAGACTGCACAGCGGCTGTAATGGAGGACAGTGTTCACGGCCAGGAGATGGCGCTATGGTTAGCCTTGTAGCAGGCAGAGTCAGGGTGACTCAGCACTCACATTCCCCCAAAAACCCACCACACACACAACCCTTTCAGCGGCGGAACGCCTGGGGCCATTCTTCTGGCGCGTGGTTGGAGGAGGAGGGGAGACTGGCCACGCCCACCTTTAGAGGAGGAAGTGCGGTCACAGTTCGGCTGGCGGGGCAGAAGAACACACGATAGTGCTGGGGGTCGGTATCGGCTGATAATGCCTTAAAATGGACCGGCAGGCGTCTGCCTGATGCTGTGATTACAGCTGGTATGATGGGCAGCTATGACAACGCGTGACAGAGAGACGATGCATCTGCAGCGCTGCAATTAGGCAAAAATGCCAAAAAATAAATAAATAAATAAATAAAAATGGCCTAATCATAGTCATCTGAACCTCTTTTATTTATTTTTCATTGACCATTTTTACAAACACCAAACACCCAAGCAAAGCTCCACAGAGACTCTGTACCTCTCTAGACTCATGCTCTCTGCTTAATAATAAAAAAGTAAACCGCTTTTAGTATTTTGTCATACAAATAAAATGCTATTTTCTCCATCTTAAGTTGCTGTCTGTGATTACCTGCTTCCTTGAATGTGGAAACCAGGTTGCACTTTGTATGCAAAATGTAAAACGGGGAGGTAACAACATCAGCCAATATGGTCAGACAAATATCAGTTGGCCCAGAATTTTCCCATTGTGCATCTCTATTTGGAAATCTACTTTGTATGCAGAAGTGACACAAATCTTACCTTCTAATTTGCCTCGGTGAGGAGTTTGCTATAGCTGGTTATGCAACTGGATATTTCCCACCAGGGAAACGTTACTGGGCCTTATTTATCGGAAGGAAAGTGTGACTGTATGGACAGTCATCACAGTACAGAGTTCAGCAGCTGTTCTACGAATGACCACGGAGGCCAGGATCTTTCCATGTTCCACAACTGCACTGAAGGTAAAGTCTCCACATGTATGAGTGAAACACGACAGCCACGTGCTTCTGGACTTTTCCGAACTTGTGAATAACTACAAGACGCATGAAACCTACTCCCTCATAACAGTACACCCTGTGATTTAGGCATGGTTTCCTCGTGGTTTCATACACATTAAGATATAATGTCCTGACTATTTGCTGTACAGTAGTGTCACATTCATTTCCTGTATAATTAATGCATTTCTGTATGGTCCTGTCAATCAAACCTCAACATAAGAGTTTCAGATAACCATTACACAACAGCTCTGCAGGATAACTTACCTGAACAGCGCATTGTTAGTACTAGAGCCAACTAGCTTCTTTCCTCAACATTTTTCCTTGGGTTTTCAGGTAAGAATGAGATCTCAGAAACACTGTTTATCTAAAACAGACATCATTTGCTGCCAGGCAACTTATAAACAAGGAAGAATCCTCCAGTATTTTCCCATAATGCCGTTATAAATACATATATCATTCAGTGCAGTATGTCCTTTTAGAAACACCAACAAAAAAAAAAAAAAACATTAAGGGAAACCGTAATGCCCTAGAAAAATCACAAGATCCTTTTAATACAACCTGTCACTTTTTAAGTGGAATACGATAACTCCTGATGTGGTAGCAAACATCCAAGCATCAGAGGCCACGTGAAAGGCTTCTGGGAAATAAACAACCATCGCTGATATCGATTGGTGCTGAACAGACAGCCAATGAAAAGCAAGGCCTTACAGCTGCCATGTGACTGAAAAAGCAAATCACATGATCACACAGAAGCAGTACAACCTCGCTGCTGATTGGCTGTCTTATCAGCACCTAACAGACATCGGTGATGAAGTCTTTAACCGCTTGGATGTGTGCTACCACATCAGGTATGATTAAAGAAGAAAAGCTGAAAGATCGGCTATACGCCCCCATGGCAACGGTTATTCTTATTACGCTTAAAAAGATATGATCATATGATCGTGCAGCCCTAGCAACAGGACAGCAGGATCCATGCACTCGGACCAGAAAAAATCATCCCGTGCTTCCACACACACCAACACACTGACTGCTCAGACTTAGAAGACATTAATTTCCGCTCCCTGCAAGCGAATATCTCTAACAGACGTGAGGACATTCGCCCTTACTGTAAAAATACAAGCAATCTGAAAACAATGCATCAAATAACTGATCAAACAGTAGCCAAGGGCAACCAATCACCTTCCAGAGAGCCCTGAAGAGGGACCGGGACAGGGGCGTTAATCCTATAAATGTACAGTTTCTCCTACAAGCGCACCTGCCACAGGTACCGGAAGCCAAGGGCCCCGTTTGACACGTGGCCATTTTAGCCACCAGACACCGGGCTTCACGCATATCCTGGCGGCCATGTCGGGGGGGCGAGGTGCCACAGAGCGATCATGTGACACGGGAGGCCCGTGAGAGAGCTGCATCGCAGGCCAAAGGCAAAGCTCAGATAGAGGGAAGGGGGGGGGGGGGTTTGATAAAGCCAAAAACACCTTCCAAGCATACAAGCTTTGCCACCAACCGACCCACTTTAATACATGAATGCCATTCTTTGAATCTGGGTCACTCCACAAGCATTCGATATATGAAAGTGAAAACAATGAGACAATGTCTGGCAGACGAACGGGGAAGGATGAGCTTGCACATATTTCCCTAAAGCAAAACACCTTATCCTCTCATTGATACACCGGATATCTTCCCTGATTTTCTGTTTTACTGTTTATACTTCTGGATGGATTACACACACCACTCCTAAATGCTTTTAAGTAAAAGGTTAAAGGTGAATTAGTACCTAAGATGGTTGGTAAATAAGATGCACAAATATAAATCCCTCACAAATAAAAATGATTGAAACTTGTGAAAAAAGAAAAGCTAAAATGTGTTTACAGGTAAATGGATGACATTCAAAAAAGCATAAAAAGAAGGTCACGGCAGACTTTTTTAAGATAGCCAGACCTCCTCCTTCCACAGACAAAAATATAAGCATTTCTGTCATCCCCCCTCCAAGTTTTCATTTTATTCACTTGTTGAGTCACAAGACCCACAGTGAAAGAATTCCTACACACATTCACATGCTGCCCTCTGCAGGCCCAGGCCTAAACTGCAGGAGTGTTCTGACAAGCAAAGAAACACAATGTGGTTGGGCTGCTTGTCTTTTTGAGAGAGAGAGAGAGCTTGCTGGTCCTTTCCGAAATCATAGTGAAAGATGTAGATGCAAAGATGCAAAAAACAGGGTGAGACTACAAATCCCACAATCCTCCAGTAGTCTGCAGGAGGGCATGGGTCCTAGAGTGCTTCTTGGCTCATGAACTTCACAGCTTCCGTCCAGAGTGCCCTCAGAATTTCGAGACGTTGGTCTGTGAGGAGCAGCTCCGCAGAACAAAGCCGAACAGACGTATCTTACAATGAAAGCCCGGAGGAGTCGAGCGCTGTGGCGATGTCAGAGCCACGCCCATGGCCACGCCCACTGCTACGATGCCCAGATCTACTTGAGCACCAGCGTGGCCTCGCTCCCGTCCTTGCGTTTCAGGTACAGCCCGTGCGCCAGGTGGTGCTCCCTCCACAGGTAGGCATAGAAGTAGTCCGACAAAAGCAGGATCTGAGAGGGAGGGCAGCAAAAGGGGCGGGGTCAGACCAGCGGATACCGCGCAAGACACCCCGCTACACTGCGCTCAGTGTGGAAAACACCTGAGCTCGGCAGCCAATCACAGCCTGCCAGGAAGTGTGCTTGAGTAGGGAAGGATGCTGGGAAGTTGAGTGAAATGCAGAGATGAAAACTCAAAGAAGGAAATCAGTCTCTTTTGTGTAACCAGAACAGCTCGATGACGTAAGGCTGCAAACAACACGTGTGCCTGTTGCTTCTTCAGGTTAGCAGCTGGAAATACAGCAACATCGCTACCAAGGTGGTCACGGCATGTGACAATCACATTTAAAAAGCAGCTTTAAACTGCAATGTCGGCCTGGACCGTACACAAGCCTACAGAAATAAACTAAATACACTCCAGGATTAACACCCACCCAGTAGTGATAGAATGTTGTGGTGAGGTTCGTCTGACTCCATGTCAGAATCTCACAGACTGCATGTTACAATTTGAGTCCAGCTGAAAGCTTAATACAGTCCAGCTGAAAGCCACACCACTTCTGCACAAATTATTCAGGAGTCAGAGCCCTAACCCAGGGGCGTGTCCAGGGAGTGGCCTGGGGTACAACGGGCCATCCCTGGTATCTGATTGGCCACCCCAGGTGCCACCCCATTATCCTAAACTATGATTGTTTTTGTATGATTAGGTGTGATTCCAGTGCTAGTTTGTACTAGGTAGGATTCTTGCTTGCTGAACAAGCTTACTCTACAGGGTTGGAGTCCTGATCGATGTGGTCACTTCTGGCACTACGATCATTACTTCACTCTAGTGTTTCTTTTGCGCCTCTACATCATGAAACCTATGCACTTGTTGTACGTCGCTCTGGATAAGAGCGTCTGCTAAATGCCTATAATGTAATGTAATGATTGGCTATCTGCTCAGTCAGAGGCGGGACACTTAGTTTGAACTGTTTGATGAGTAAACCAAACTGCCGTGTATAGACACACGGCGTGACATGGCACGTAAAAAATCTCACCCACCCGGGGTACAACCTGGGGTACTCGCTATTAAAATGAATTGAGGATTGAGATTTTGACCACCTGCGACTTAAACTGTTTGCTTTTTTGTGATTGAATGAACCATTGCTTTTTTTGTGATTGAATGAACCTTTTCACGTTTTGTATGCCCTTAATAACATAAGTAGCGGTTATCGCCATCAACCACAGATGAAAGTGAAAGTGCAAAAGTACAACTCTGAGAGTGTTTCAAACTCAAACGCCATTTTAAAGACGGACGAGAAAGAAAAGGGAGTAAAAGAAAGAATGAAACTGAAAAAAGAACAGAGTAAGTAGCCTGTTGTGGAGTGGGATGGAGAGAATATAAACTAAAGGTGAAGAGGTATGGGGAGGAACGGGAATCTTCTAGTATAATCGCATTAACACGCCTAATTCAGCAAAACAGGAAACTGACAATAAAATGGCGGTCTGGGTGCAATTGGCTTCTTCTTTTTTACATTCCATTTGGGACCAAAAGTCATTTAAAAATCATTTTAAAAAAGTTTTTGTTTAATTCGGTATTTTGTAAATAGTTTGTGATAATATTACCTTGTGAGATATGATCATATCCTGTGTGTATGCTTATACACAGGGCCAAGTGACTTGAATCAGTTGAGGAAACATTGGGTAGCATTGCTTTGGAATACAGTTTATGTAATTTCGGTGAGGCAAGATAGCCTAGGCTATATCGTTTGTAGTACAGTAACTTGGCGTCATTTTGATATCAATACTTTTAATGGCAGGCCTAGATTTTGCCCGTTTGAATGAATGAGTTATAGACAGTGTATGTCTTGTATGTGTGAGTAACTTAGCATTTTTGTGTGTTGAAAACGTGTTTTTTATGCGATATCATTTCTTTTTACAAAGTCTTTGTTATGAGAGAGTGAGAAATGCGAAGTAACCCTTTAAGAAACGGTTGTGGATTATGGCTATGCTTGTGTGAATTTGTACATTCTGATGAGCGTGTACCGTTCAGCACTTTCCAGGGTTCGTACGGTCATGAAAAACCTGGAAAAGTTTTTTTTTTTTAATTTAAAATGCAATTTCCAGGCCCTGGAAAAGTTATGGAAAATAATATTTTTTGAAAGGTTTTGGAAAAGTAATGGAAATATAGCTAAAGTTGCATCAAATATAATTACTAATTAATCCAATCATAAAAATAGTATGTATAGTAATAAAACGTAAATTGGCACGTAACCTTTGCGGTGTTTTGGTGGTGTGAGAAGTTAATTCGGTCCGGCTCTGTTTACAGGCAAGCCTCTGCTGATGTAGCAGTTAGTAAACGTAGGCCCTACTGTGCCGACAATATGCCAGGGAAGTGCAGCTTCAGTAATATATCAGGGCTCGAAATTAACTTTTTTTACTTGGTAGCACTGGTGCTCCCAACTTCAAAAACTTAGGAACACCCACCGAAATGTAAGGAGCATCAACAATATATGCAATAGATTTTTTATTGATAAAAAACGACAATATAACAGTACGGTTTACAAGCAACAGTTAAACTGTCACGCATAAAATGTGTCGACTCTTCAAGGAATTGCGTGTTATGCATTCAAACGACAAAGCGCTTCTCGTCACATTAGTACCGCTAATTAAATCAACCGCCAGTAAACTGCATCGGAGAAATTAGCTGTTCCAACCGGGTCGCTACACAAAACGTCCGCTTCAACTTTTCAGCTTTCGATAACGCTAATAAATTGAACATAAACATTTGTCTTCAGGTAACATTAGTTAACGCGTTAGCTCTCTGTGTCGCGTGACAGTGGAGTGCAGCGAAAGGGAGTGATTGAAGGCTAATATTAACCAATTTAAAATTAGCATTAAAGGTAAGAATGTCAAGCTTGGTTAGAAGGGTCACCGTCAGCTCACAAGGGACATGCTGAGTGTACTAACTAACGAATGTACAGAGAAAGAGACGTGCGACTGGAAAAAGAAAAAAAAAAAAAACAGGTCGCACCAGAACAATTATTTGCACTCGCACAAATGATCCCAGTTATATTTCGAGGTCGCACAGATTAAATTTCGGGAGAATATGCGACCAAAATGGTCGCAATTTCGAGCCCTGTTTGAGACATTGACAAAAATGTTAAACTATTCGAATTAAAATATGAGAGAATGTATCTTAGTGTGTCTGTCTGGTGTTTATTTGTTTTAGAGAGGCACCATATGTTTCAGATGCAGACCTAATTTTACTTAGTGTTATTTATTTATTTATTGACCTTTCAGCATTATTACAGGTTCATAAAGACTTCCAGGATGTTCTGGTCAATGGAGAGAGTCGGGAGGGCGGGTGGATGCCTCATGTGGGTGACATGTAAAACTTTACATTTCTTTGGGTTGAGTTTCATTTTGTGCTCCTTTACCCAGATATCAAGGCCATTCAGGGTCTGTTGGAGGGTATAGGGTAGTTGGAGCTGTTACAATAAATAATTTTAAATCGTCCCGCTGAGATAAAGTCATTTGTTTTGGTCATGGAAAAGTCATTGAAAATCATTGGTGAAAAAGTGTATGAACCCTGACTTTCGCTTTGCTATGTAAAACACTGGCTGTGAGTATAAACGCATGAGAAACGCAGCTGAAATATGCCCAGTGTATGTAATCACGGATTTGAGAACCATCCTGCGAGCCTTGATTGACAAAATTATCAGCAAGCCCGTAGAATTAGAGCTCCCTAGGTCGTACCCTTCTGTCCTGCTCCGTTTTCTGTTATTTCGTCGAGATGCACTTTTAGTGTTTGTGAGGTTTATAAGGCAGTTTGATAGGCTTATCTGCAGGTAGGAGTCCTCTTCGCTGTTTTTCTAAGGTAGATCAGTGACCTTATGTGAGAATTGGAAGTAGTAGAAGCGGAACACTTGATAGGGGGAATAGGAGCAGACGCATATGTCCTAGCAATCTTTGCATATGATAAAATAAAAATAGTACGAGAGAAATTAGGAGAAATTATGAAATTGACTAGTTGAAACAATATGGGTTTTTTTTTAGTAGAATGGGTGTGTAGGTGAAGTTTGACATGATGACAGACTGTAGTGCAAAGTAAATGAAGTGACCATGAGCAATTTGCGTTTCCTTATTGAACGGTATAAGCAATCCCTCGTGAAAGTGGTGGGTGAAGTAGCTAACGTGTGATAACGTATAGGGAATCTATTGCCCTGATGTGCTGTTCTCATGTTGAGTACTAGTAGTTATAATTATGATTGAGTCATGAGTTGAAATGTAATGTTTTAATGGGGAGTTGCAGACAGTACATACGTAGTAATTGTTTGTATGTGGGTAGATGGAGAACAGAGCGAGGTAACATGAATGTAGAAACATGGCGTTAGCTGATAAGAACGTTTTCTACAGTAGCCAAGTGAAGAAATATAGTTAGTAGAAATGGCACAGTGGTCAGCTGGTGTAACTTTTTAATAAAAGGAATACATTTGCCGTCATGATATGCATATGGGTGTCTGTGAGTGAGTTTTGGTAAAGCAAATATAAGCATAAGAAAACATTAGTGTAAAAGAGGAGATTATCTGCCTGAGGGCGAGGCGGGATTCAATCCTTCAACCGGAGGTTTACCAGTCTGTGACTTTGTTAGTGCAGCACCATGACATAGCTATGCAATGCGTGAAATATCATTAGCAAACCTGTCCGTGGTTTTAAAGAAGAACACAGGCCAGTAAGCACAGAAGAGCTCGCGTTGAATCCATATGGCTTTGCAATATTGTAGCCGGTTAATAACTGAACGTGCAGACGGTACGTCATAATGCAGTGTATACGTTCGATGAATGGCGGGTAGATATGGTGCAAAAGCAATAATTGAGAAGTAGTAGACAATTATTAGTGAGGGTAAAATCAGGTTAAAGAAACGTGTTCCTAGCTGGGCTTGAACATAGGACCCCATGTTCCCAAGACTGTAACCTTGCCCTTCTCTCTTCTCTCTAGGGGTTTCGTCATACTTGTTCCTGGTTATGGTTATACACTTTGTTGTACGTCGCTCTGGATAAGAGCGTCTGCCAAATGCCTGTAATGTAATGTAATGTAATGCCCACTAGGCCACAGCAGACTAACTGTTTAAACTGGAAATATTTCAGAATAAAAACGTATGGGTATTTTGCGCGTGTATGCAAGTTTTCGATTGGGTCGTGTAGGTGAAGATTTGGCTGTTGTCGGTGAAATGTCCAATGGGGAGACATGTTAGTGGGATTGGCGGCAGGGAAAATAAGAAGAAGAAGGAGAAAACGCAAAATCCCCTTAGTTTGGGGCTTTATTGTGTAGACGTGAAGTTGTTTATGAATTCTGTCTGCTGAAATGGGGTGAGAATGTGCAGAATGAATGTTAAGGGCTGAGTGTCCACAGACTGTTGTGGTTATTTCTGTGGGGAACCCTGAAAAGTGCCAAACTCTCGGTGTTGTATAGGCATGGAGCATGCCCCCGCCAAGGCGTAGCTTGGCGGGATGACATACCTGGCATCCCAATATTTGACATGAAGCTGATCTACACCAGAATGTATATAAGACACTAAGCTGATCTCAGGCCTGAGGAACTGTGTCGTGCTCTTCCATGGCTTGCTACTTCTCTGGAGTATAAAACTGAGGCAACACACTTATAAAATCCATTTTTCATCAAAAGCAACAAACTCACAAATGAAGAAAAAAATGGTTGTTGACATTCAAAAATAAGGCAATGGGTCAAAAACTAAACAAAGAAAGAAATATGACTTAATACTGTGAGACCAAATATTAATGGTACAGGATAACAGGATAAGAGCATCTGCCAAATGCCTATAATGTAATGTAATGTAATGTAATAATTTTAAAATCACTGGAGTAGAGTTAAACCTGTCCAGTAGAGGGTGCTAGTGTATCTTAGCCCCATGCACAGTGAGGTAGATGGTTCAGGGAGCAAAGAACAATCCAGTGGCCACAGCTGGAGAATTACAGAACTTGGTTGCATCGGGGGTCACCAAGTTTCCAAATCTACAATTAATTGCTACCTTAGATGCTCCAAAATTAGATGTTACCTCCATGCCTAAGCGCTATTTGGAATGGTTTCAGGAAAAATGGTTTTACTGGGAGTAATCAACAGTTTCAAGAATATAAATTGTCTCCTTTCATCTACTGTGGTCCGGAGAGATGACGGGGGGCGACATAGCTCAGGAGGTAAGACCGATTGTCTGGCAGTCGGAGGGTTGCCGGTTCACACCCCGCCCTGGGCATATCGAAGTGTCCTTGAGCAAGACACCTAACCCCTAACTCCTAACTGCTCTGGCGAATGAGAGGCATCAATTGTAAAGCGCTTTGGATAAAAGCGCTATATAAATGCAGTCCATTTACCATTTACCATGACATTAGAGCTCTTTAGCTAAGCATAGTTGTTAGCCTATTTCATTTGTGGCCTTTCTGTTAGCTTGAACAAGTCTGCCCATTCTCCTCTGATCTCTCATTAACAAGGTGTTTTTTGTTTATCACACCATTCTGTGAACTCTAGAGACTGTACTGCATGAAAATCCCAGGAGGGCAGCTGTTTCTGTGATGCTAGAACCACCACATCTGGCACCATCCATCTGGCACAGTCAAAGTCGCTTAGATCACACATCTTGTCCATTCTAATAGGTATGGAGCTGGTCTTGTAACCTACAGGTCGCAGGTTCGATTCCCAGGTAGGACACTGCCGTTGTACCCTTGAGCTAAGTACCCAACCTGTATTGCTTCAGTATATATCCAGCTGTGTGGATACAATGTAAAATGCTATGTAAAAGTTGTGTAAGTCGCCCTGGATTAGAGTGTCTGCTAAATGCCTGCAATGCAAAGTAAATGTTTTACTGGGAGAAGTCAGTCAAACCCAAAAATCTAGCATTTTCAAAATGACATTGTCTCATCTACTGTTAAATGAGATGACATCATTGTGTGACCCTATTCTACTGTCCTTATGCTTTTCGTCCCTTCCACGAATAACCCTGACCGTAAAATCTGCGTTGTGTTGTTTTATGTGTGGGTCTTGGTGGAAGAAAAGGAGTATAGGGAGAGTTTGTGGTTGCGGTTGAAACACAGCAGTGTTGTTTATTTGGTGGCAGATGAAGCAGTTGAAACAGCAGCATGCAGTCACTCTCACACATCCAGCCTTTCAGAATTAAAACTGTTATGGCTGAATTAGTTACATGGCCAACTACACTAAACTGCAGCTACATATAGCTAGCGTAGCACACATGCTTCACATTAGTTCAATTTGCATAAAATAAGTAGTTAAAGTCTAATAAACATATGGCAAGAAATAAAAGAATATAGCTAGTAAAACACTAAGTAGTAGCAAATACAATCAACATTTAATCCACAACCAAATTAGTTGTGCACTTCATTCATTTTCAATAGCGAAATAAATAGCTACTAGTCATGCCAGTGCCATAAATAAAGATAAACACTGCATACTTCATGTAAATCATTGACCGCAAATAGTAAAATATAATGAACATAAAACATATTATCTTCTATATTTCATGAACAAATTACATGGATGGGTAACATTAATCAAGGTATAAAACTATTTTGAGGGAGAGAAAGATTTCTGTTTCCTACCTTTCAGAATTAAAACAGTTATGGCTTGACCTTGATCTCACATAGCCCAAGAGGGTCCCCGACAACAGTTACTGTACCAAATCAGAACAGCGCCCTCTGGTGGAAGCCCTATTGTAGTCCTCCACCCTACAATTACATTACATTACAGGCATTTAGCAGACACTCTTATCCAGAGTGACTTACACAACTTTTACATTGCATCCATTTATACAGTCAGATATATACTGAAACAATGCTGGTTAAGTACCTTGCTCAAGGATACAGTCTACCCTAGAATCAAACCTGTGATCTTGTATTTTTATTTATTTTTATTTTTCCATAGATTGCGTTGTTGCCGTTCTCGTTGTTAGTGTTAATCAGTTTAACCATTAGGGTCCAAGTTGAACTATGCGGTTGTTCCCTGTACTTGGACCGGTACTTCTCTCTAGGGCTTTCGCCATACTTGTCCTGGTTATGGTTATACACTTTGTTGTACGTCGCTCTGGATAAGAGCGTCTGCCAAATGCCTGTAATGTAATGTAATGTAATCTTTAGGCTATAAGACTAGTTCCTTACCCATTATACTACATTGTTCATTGCACCATTCTCTGTAAACTCTAGAGACTGTATGGCATGAAGATCCCAGGAGGGCAGCTGTTTCTGTGATGGTGGAACCACTATGTCTAGCACCGACAGTCGTGCCACAGTCAAAGTCACTTAGATCACACATCTTGTCCATTACAATATTTGCTCAAACAAAAAACTAAACAACTTCACTATGTCTGCATACTTTATATATTGAGTTGCAGCCACATGATTTGCCGCTTGGTGGAGTAGACTATTTGCATTAATGAGTGGGTGTACATAATAAAGTGGCCGGTATATAATACAAAGGATGTGGGTTTGGTGTTGATTTAGGGATGTGTATACAGAAACAGGCCTCATATATACTGGTAAATACAGCGGTGGATCTTTAATGTTACGGGGCTGTTCTGCTTCCACTGATCCTTGGGCCCTTGTTAAAAACAACAGCATCATGAACTCTACCCAGGTACCAGGACATTTTAGCCAGAAACCTGGTTGCCTCTGTCAGCAGACTGAAAGCCACTAGTGGATCTTCGAGCAAAACAATGACCTCAAGCACATGTTACTATTCACAAATAAATGATTAATTAACCACATAAGCCACATTTTGCAATGGGTACAGTCTCCAGACTTGAACTCCATTGGAAACCTGCAGTTTTAATTGAACAGGACAGTTCTTTAGCAAAGATCAAAAGATATTAAGGATCTGGATGGAGGAAGGGTCTGAGATCCCTCCCAGTGTGTTCTCCAGTCTTATAAGACGTTATTCATAAAGACTCAGTGCAAATAAATGTAGGCCTATAATCTGAGAAGTGTGCAATTTTGACCGATTCCATTGAATTCTATTGAATCCTTAACAAAAAATATTTATCAAGTTGTACAATCAATATAGAGCTTACAACTTACATTTATGTAATACAGTTGCTGTATAGAACATGTTTAGGGCCTATTGAAATTCTTGATTGCTTCCTGTCAACACTGTGACATGTTGTATATATGTGTGTTCTCATTTTGTGTGTTTACAGGTTGGCTAGTTTGGGATAGAACCCACATGTGGTGTAAACTGGTCTGATGTGTTCCAGTCTTCTGAGATAGGGGGCGCTGTTTCTAAAATGAGTCACTCAGGAGAGCCAGACACCAAAGGAGGAACCCTCAGCACTAACAGAAAGAGGTATGAATGCACAAATCAGATATTTAATGTGATGTGAGTTAGAGCTGCAGTAAGAGAATGAGTTAAACTGGAAGCTCTGTCTCCATGTTCAGTTCACAGGGTTCAGGTAGAAAGAGCAGGGTCACCTGTACCCAGCTTTGTGTCTATGAAAAGTGATCATTCAATCACATTCAGGTGTCAGTGAGTGTATTATGTCACTTTCTGATGTAGGTGGGTGTATTATGTCACATTGAGGTGTAGGTAGGTGTATTATGTCACATTGAGGTGTAGGTGAGTGTATTATGGTGTGTTCACAGCTCAGACAGGAGTGGCTTCATATTTCATGCGAATTAATCAACAAGGAGCAAACTGCAACCACATTTTATGCTGTTAAGGACAACACAGTTTTTAAAATACTTAGATGGATATGTAAATACATATTTTTGGTGTGGCGGGGAATGGATCTGCTTTAGATATTAGTGCTTGCACTAACTTAGTCTAACAGGGAGTACTATACATCTCCCCTACTAAACAGGAAGAATACCAGTAAACCCCCCAGTATGTAGAAGCAGATCCAAACAACAGGTGATGATGGGGTGGTGGAAGGTGAGTACAGTTCTGAGCAGCAGCAGTAAAGCAGGCAAAAGCATCGCAGCCAAGCAGCAGCACTGAGAGGTCTGATTGGTGGTTTAAAAAGGTGCTCCGTTGGTGATGTGTGCCTGTGATTGGATGGGTAAGAGAAGAGTGTTGTGTGTATGCAATTGGATGATTGTGGAAACGCGAGAGTATGAGGTTAATAGAGCCGACCGATTGGTCAGCTGCAATTTTTGAGTTTCCTGACAGAACTTGCTTTGCGCATTCTGTGCGCAACGCTCATTCGTTTCTAACTCTGATGTGTGTACAAGAGAGAAACTGCGCAAATGGTTCAGTACACAATGTGTAAAACAGATTCTTCTGGATAGGACTGCTGTAAGAGTTTAACTGGAAGCTCTGTCTCCATGTGCTGTGAGTTAGAGCTGCAGTAAGAGGATGAGTTTATTTGGAAGCTCTGTCTCCATGTTCGGTGAGTTAGAGATGCAATAAGAGGATGAATTTAACTGGAAGCTCTGTCTCCATGTTCGGTGAGTTAGAGCTGCTGTAAGAGAATGCATTTAACAGGAAGCTCTGTCTCCTTGTGATGTGAGTTAGAGCTGCAGTAAGAGGATGAGTTTAACTGGAAGCTCTGTCTCCATGTGCTGTGAGTTAGAGCTGCAGTAGGAGGATGAATTACCTGGAAGGTCTGTTTCCATGTGGTGTGAGTTAGAGCTGCAGTAAGCGGATGTGTTTAACTGGAAGCTTTGTCTCCATGTGTTGTGAGTTAGAGCTGCAGTAAGACTATGAGTTATACTGGAAGCTCTGTCTCCTTGTGCTGTAGATTAGAGCTGCAGTAAGAGGATGTATTTAACTGGAAGCTCTGTCTCCATGTGATGTGAGTTAGAGCTGCAGTAAGAGGATGAGTTTATCTGGATGCTCTGTCTCCATGTTTGATGAGTTAGAGCTGCAGTAAGAGGATGAGTTTAACTGGAAGCTCTGTCTCCATGTGCTGTGAGTTAGAGCTGCAGTAAGAGGATGATTTTAACTGGGAGCTCTGTCTCTATGTGCTGTGAGTCAGAGCTGCAGTAAGAGGATGAGTTTAACTGGAAGCTCTGTCTCCATGTGCTGTGAGTCAGAGCTGCAGTAAGAGGATGAGTTTAACTGGAAGCTCTGTCTCTATGATTTGATCACAGGGTCCAGGAGGAAAGAGCAGGGTCACCTGTACCCAGCTGTATGTCTATGAAGAGTGATCGTTCTATGGATTATCCAATTCACTTCAAAGGGGAATTCGCTGGTGATTCAAGGTAATTACACAGGTTCATACTGACACTACTGTTTAATTCTACTTCAATCTGGCTGTTATCGTTCACGTGTAGGTGGGGGTATTATGTCACTTTCAGATGTGCACTGAGTTAGAGCTGCAGTAAGAGGATGAGTTTACATAGTTTACATTGAAGCTCTGTCTCCATGTGCTTTGAGTTAGAGGTGCAGTAAGAGGATGAGTTTACATTGAAACTGTCTCCATGTGCTGTGAGTTAAAGCTGCAGTGAGAGGATGAGTTTAACTGGAAGCTCTGTCTCCATGTGCTGTGAGTCAGAGCTGCAGTAAGAGGATGAGTTTAACTGGAAGCTCTGTCTCTATGATTTGATCACAGGGTCCAGGAGGAAAGAGCAGGGTCACCTGTACCCAGCTGTATGTCTATGAAGAGTGATCGTTCTATGGATTATCCAATTCACTTCAAAGGGGAATTCGCTGGTGATTCAAGGTAATTACACAGGTTCATACTGACACTACTGTTTAATTCTACTTCAATGTGGCTGGTATCGTTCACGTGTAGGTGTGGTTATTATGTCACTTTCAGATGTGCAGTGAGTTAGAGCTGCAGTAAGAGGATGAGTTTAACTGGAAGCTCTGTCTCTATGATTTGATCACAGGGTCCAGGAGGAAAGAGCAGGGTCACCTGTACCCAGCTGTATGTCTATGAAGAGTGATCGTTCTATGGATTATCCAATTCACTTCAAAGGGGAATTCGCTGGTGATTCAAGGTAATTACACAGGTTCATACTGACACTACTGTTTAATTCTACTTCAATCTGGCTGGTATCGTTCACCTGTAGGTGGGGGTATTATGTCACTTTCAGATGTGCACTGAGTTAGAGCTGCAGTAAGAGGATGAGTTTACATAGTTTACATTGAAGCTCTGTCTCCATGTGCTTTGAGTTAGAGGTGCAGTAAGAGGATGAGTTTACATTGAAACTGTCTCCATGTGCTGTGAGTTAAAGCTGCAGTGAGAGGATGAGTTTAACTGGAAGCTCTGTCTCCATGTGCTGTGAGTCAGAGCTGCAGTAAGAGGATGAGTTTAACTGGAAGCTCTGTCTCCATGTGCTGTAGATTAGAGCTGCAGTAAGAGGATGTGTTTAACTGGAAGCTCTGTCTCCATCTGCAGTGAGTTAGAGCTGCAGTAAGAGGATGAGTTTAATTGGAAGCTCTGTCTCCATGTGCTGTGAGTTAGAGCTGCAGTAAGAGGATGAGTTTAACTGGAAGCTTGGTATCCATGTGCTGTGAGTTAGAGCTGCAGTAAGAGGATTAGTTTAACTGGAAGCTCTGTCTCCATCTGCTATGAGTTAGAGGTGCAGTAAGAGAATGAGTTTACATTGAAACTGTCTCCAAGTGCTGTGAGTTAAAGCTGCAGTGAAAGGATGAGTTTAACTGGAAGCTTGGTCTCCATGTGCTGTGAGTTAAAGCTGCAGTGAGAGGATGAGTTTAACTGGAAGCTCTGTCTCCATGTGCTGTGAGTTAGAGCTGCAGTAAGAGGATGAGTTTAACTGGGAGCTCTGTCTCTATGTGCTGTGAGTCAGAGCTGCAGTAAGAGGATGAGTTTAACTGGAAGCTCTGTCTCCATGTGCTGTGAGTTAGAGCTGCAGTAAGAGGATGAGTTTAACTGGAAGCTCTGTCTCTATGATTTGATCACAGGGTCCAGGAGGAAAAAGCAGGGTCACCTGTACCCAGCTGTCTGTCTATGAAGAGTGATCGTTCTATGGATTATCCAATTCACTTCAAAGGGGAATTCGCTGGTGATTCAAGGTAATTACACAGGTTCATACTGACACTACTGTTTAATTCTGCTTCAATCTGGCTGTTATCGTTCACGTGTAGGTGGGGGTATTATGTCACTTTCAGATGTGCAGTGAGTTAGAGCTGCAGTAAGAGGATGAGTTTACATAGTTTACATTGAAGCTCTGTCTCCATGTGCTTTGAGTTAGAGCTGCAGTAAGAGGATGAGTTTAACTGGAAGCTCTGTCTCCATGTGCTGTGAGTTAGAGCTGCAGTAAGAGGATGAGTTTAACTGGAAGCCCTGTCTCTATGTGCTGTGAGTTAGAGCTGCAGTATGAGGATGATTTTAACTGGAAGCTCTGTCTCCATGTTCTTTTCACAGGGTTCAGGTAGAAAGAGCAGGGTCACCTGTACCCAGCTGTGTGTCTATGAAGAATGATGATTCAATATGGAGGATACTCAACTTCAGAGAAGAGTTTCCAGGTGATTCAAGGTAAATGAACAGGTTCATATTGACACTACTATTTAATTAAACCTTAATCTGACTGGCTAATTTCTGGTGTAGGTTGGGTGCTTCATGTCATATTCATGTGTATGTGGGTGTGTCATGTCACATTCAGGTGTAGATAGTATGGTACACTATGTGCAGGTATACGTGGGTGTATTATGTCACATTCAGGTGCAGGTTTGGTTTATGATGTCATTTTCAGGTGCTGATGGGTGTATTTTGTCATATTCAGGTATTGTTAGTGTATGATATCACTTTCAGGTATAGTTGGGTGTTTTATGCCACATTCAGGTGTAGGTGGGTGTATTATTTCACATTCAGGTGTCGATGGATGTGTTATGTCATATTCAGGTGTAGTTGGGTGTTTTATGCCACATTCAGGTGTCGATGGATGTATTATGTCATTTTCAGGTGTAGATGAGCATATTATGTCACATTCATGTGTAGATGGGTGTATAATGTCACATTTTGATGTAGGTGGGTGTGTTATGTCATATTCAGGGGTTGATGGTTTATTATATCATATTCAGGTGTAGGTTGGTCTTGTTTGTCATCTTCAGGTGTGGGTGAGTGTATTATGTCACATTCAGTTGTTTATGGTGTGTTATTATATTCCGGTGTCGATGGTTGCTTTACGTCATTATCAGGTGTAGATGGGTATATTGTTTCACATTCAAGTGTAGGTGGGTGCATTATATCGTGTTCAGTTGTAGATAGGTGTCTTATGTCATTATCAGGTGTAGATGGGTATATTGTTTCACATTCAAGTGTAGGTGGGTGTTGCTGAGCAGAGTAAATTCTCCCCTTAGAATAACCAGGCACAACGAGGTATATCCATCTAAGAAATAGGATATATTTCTGCAGAACGTGTTTGGCACTTACACACAACAAGATGGAAACGCTCAAACTGATGACAACTGGGGCACTCCCTCCTTTTTAATAGCTCAAAGTGTTTTACCTATGATTTGTACAGTTCTATTTCTTATTGATGCATGGCTAATACATAAGCATATAGTAAGATTGAACAAAGTAAATGATTGGCTGTGTCTAGTAATATAGCATGAATATTGAATAAGCACATGGTGACCTTTTAGTCTTCAGTGTTACATAAACAAGCTTTAAATCAGATATAATAGTTTGGTCTTTTATCGATCGGTTGCTTTCAGAGTCCTGGGCATCATGGCATCACAGCCGGTTCCTCCCTGGCAGGATGGCAGGGGGAGGATAAGGAGGAAAGCCAAGCTCACCAGTTTGGACTTCTAGAAGTGTATAAGACAGAGAGAAAGAAAACACATACACACAGACACACACACAAACACACGTACATGCATTATTTTTAACTTCAGGTGTAGGTGGGTGTATTATGTCACAGTCCGATGTAGGTGGGTGTATTATGTCACATTCAGGTGTAGGTGGGTGTATTATGTCACATTCTGGTCTTGGTGGGTGTATTATGGCATGTTCAGAGGTAGGTGAGTGTATTATGTCACATTCCGATGTAGGTGGGTGTATTATGTCACATTCAGATGTAGGTGGGTGTATTTTGTCACATTCCGATGTAGGTGGGTGTATTATGTCACATTCAGGTGTCGGCAGGTGCATTATGTCACATTAAGGTGTAGGTGAGTGTTTTATGGTGTGTTCAGGTGTAGGTGTGGTATACCATGTTGGCTCACAGCTGTTTAGATGGTCTTTTTTCTTGTTAAATTTCTGCAATAAATGACCCTGTATCCTTTTCCTGCAGTATCAGAGTTAAACTTCCCCTCCCTCCATTCCTCACTCTGTCCCTTTATTCTAGCTGTTAACACAGCTCAGACAGGAGTGGCTTCATTTTTCATGTGAATTAATCATCATGGAGCGAACTGCAACCACATTTTATGCAGTTATGGACAATAGACGTATTAAAATACTTACATGGATATGTAAATACATATTTTTGGTTTGGCGGTGAATGGATCTGCTTTAGATATTAGTGCACGCACTAACTTTGTCTAACAGGGAGTACTATACATCTCCCCTACTAAACAGGAAGAATACCAGTAAACCCCCCAGTATGTAGAAGCAGATCCAAACAACAGGTGATGATGGGGTGGTGGAGGGTGAGTGCAGTTCTGAGCAGCAGCAGTGAAGCAGGCAATAGCAGCGCAGGCAGGCAGCAGCACTGAGAGGTCTGATTGGTGGGTTAAAAAGGCGCTCCATTGGTGATGTGTGCCTGTGATTGGATGGGTAAGAGAAGAGTGTTGTGTGTATGCAATTGGATGATTGTGGAAACGCGTGAGTATGAGGTTAATGGAGCCGACCGATTGGTCAGCTGCAATTTTTGAGTTTCCTGACAGAACTTGTTTTGCGTATTCTGTGCGCAACTCTCATTCGTTTCTAACTCTGATGTGTGTTCAAGAGAGAATCTGCGCAAATGGTTCAGTACACAATGTGTAAACTGGTTCTTCTGGATAGAGCTGCAGTAAGAGGATGAGTTTAACTGGAAGTTCTGTCTCCATGTGCTCTGAGTTAGAGCTTCAGTAAGAGGGTGAGTTTAACTGGAAGTTTTGTTTCCATGCGCTGTGAGTTAGAGCTTCAGTAAGATGATTCGTTTAACTGGAAGCTCTGTCTCCATGTTCTGTTCACAGGGTTCAGGTAGAAAGAGCAGGGTCACCTGTACCCAGCTGTGTGTCTATGAAGAATGATGATTCAATATGGAGGATACTCAACTTCAGAGAAGAGTTTCCAGGTGATTCAAGGTAAATGAACAGGTTCATATTGACACTACTATTTAATTAAACCTTAATCTGACTGGCTAATTTCTGGTGTAGGTTGGGTGCTCCATGTCATATTCCTGTGTATGTGGGTGTGTCATGTCTCATTCAGATGTAGATAGTATGGTACACTATGTGCATGTGTACGTGGGTGTATTATGTCACATTCAGGTGCAGGTTTGGTTTATGATGTCATTTTCAGGTGCTGGTGGGTGTATTTTGTCATATTCAGGTATTGTTAGTGTATGATATCACTTTCAGGTGTGGGTGAGTGTATTGTCACATTCAGTTGTTTATGGTGTGTTGTTATATTCCGGTGTCGGTGGTTGCTTTACGTCATTATCAGGTGTTGATGGGTATGTTGTGCCACATTCAAGTGTAGGTGGGTGTTGCTGAGCAGAGTAAATTCTCCCCTTAGAATGACCAGGCACAACGAGGTATATCCATCTAAGAAATAGGATTTATTTCTGCAGAACGTGTTTGGCACTTACACACAACAAGATGGAAACGCTCAAACTGAAGACAACTGGGGCACTCCCTCCTTTTTAATAGCACAAAGTGATTTACCTATGATTTGTACAGTTCTATTTCTTATTGATGCATGGCTAATACATAAGCATATAGTAAGACTGAACAAAATAAATGATTGGCTGTGTCTAGTAATATAGCATGAATATTGAATAAGCACATGGTGACCTTTTAGTCTTCAGTGTTACATAAACAAGATTTAAATCAGATATAATTGTTTGGTCTTAACTCTGATGTGTGTTTAAGAGAGAAACTGCGCAAATGGTTCAGTACACAATGTGTAAAACGGATTCTTCTGGATGGAGCTGCTGTAAGAGGATGAGTTTAACTGGAAGCCCTGTCTCTATGTGCTGTGAGTTAGAGCTGCAGTAAGAGGATGAGTTTAACTAGACGCTCTGTCTCCATGTTTTGTTCACAGGATCCAGCAGTCACTGGAGTACAGCTCTTTTGAAGAGAAGAGCTCGGATAAATTATCTTCCGCAAATCAGGTATGAGATCTTTTTTTCTTCTGATTGTCTCAAGACCTTATGTTTTCCTCCACACTAGACATTTGAACACATTAAATTGCTGATCACCGCTTTCATTGAATTTTGAGTGGTTTAGTCAACTTTGTCACTCCTGTGGTGTTCCAGGTCTAAAATGACCGCTATAGGAAATGAATGGGTAAGACTATATTATGTTCATCCAGCAGATGGAAAACATCCCCATACATACACCCACTCACCACACATCCACAAACACAACCCCCTCACCCCCACCCATCCATGTTAACCACTAGTTGAAGACACTGTTTCACAGCTTAAAAAGGTGTTAAACACAATTTGGTGATGATTTATGATTTTTGTGTTAATATAAGAGCAGTTAAAGCAGACCGGCCAAATTTGGCCGCGAACACCATAATAAGGGAGGGGGAGCAACGACCACTGGAGGATGGATAATATAGTGCAAGGGTAATGTTTACAAGTGCCTAACATTGCCCTTAACATTAATAACATATTGCAGCTTTTTTATATTATTCATGACCATCCAAAGTGGAATATCATATGAACACAATTAACCAGCTTTTTACTTAAACATTTAAAAAATGTAATAAATTTTAATGATTTTAATTTCTATTTTAATGATCTTAGCGCATAGTAAAGCACGTGGCACACATATATTTAGGTTGTGTCCAAACCCACTTATACTGGTTTAACAGTGGATTATTTGAGTGCAATGTAAGGCACAAGGTTCCAATGGGCTGAACTTACTGCCTTAATTTATAGGTGTGTCTTGGGCATAAACATGTTATAAACCAGTCAGCATATCATCTCCCATTCCCTCTAATAGCCACCTGCACTTGCACCTTGGTGGATTGATAATATAATGGTGGATTTAAAAAGACAGATTTACCTCTGTCATTAAAGACCTGTGTCTGCGTGAGTCCATTAAAATTCGGAGATCTAAAAAAACAACCATCACGCACAGTGAATCCCGCAGACCATATTTGAAAATAAATCAAAAAAGGTGATTTAATATGTTGAAATAAATGCAGTATTCGCTGGGCAATGTTGTGGATTTTTTCAATCAAATAAACCATTCTGTCTGCTTGGCTGGCTATAGATGAAGCTGCTCTTCTGCCAGCTGATTCCTCCTCGCCTGTGCTGCTGGGGTTTCTCACTTCATTAACATGCATCAGCACATACAGTTCACCATCACGCCTTCTAAAGTCCTGTAATGTGTCCTTGTTTATGTCTGACACATCCATGACTTTGGCAACGTTATGCAACACACAACACGCCACAAAGAATATTCAGGCCTTCTGAGGGCTGTATTGTAATGTTCCACCTGACTTATGCTAACATCTGAAGTGTATTTTCAGCATTCCAAACGTCCTCTCTATTGGGCTACAGTACATGTTTTTGTGAGTTTTCGACTGAATGACTATTCACACACTCTATTATATTATCTTCAGCTGTGTCTTTATCGGACAGCCATTGTACCCTAACAGCCACCCCTCCAGGAGGGGGATTCCCCTAGAAGACTGCAGGAATGACAGAGTTGGCCAATATAAAGGAGTCATGTCTTTATCCAGGATAATTTACGGATGCATGTGTAACCTTACACATAGCATCGTAAAAATTCAATGTTATGGTTCATGAATTATGGCCCATTTTATTTGTTGTGTTAATTTATTATTGTGATACAGCACACCTCTTTATTTGTTTATTACTCTCTGATACAGAACACCTCTTCATGTGTTTATTTCACACTGATACTGCACCTCTTCGTTTGTTTATTTCACACTGATAAAGCACACCTCTTCATGTGTTTATTTCAGTCTCTCCTGCGTACTCTGATGAAGCTGAGGAAGGATGAGAAGTTGAAACTGTTTCAGAGCCATCTGAGTCAGGATTGCCCAGAATGCTTTCCTACTTGGCTGGCTAAGTTTATGAAGTTTATTAATGAATTGTTCGACAGTCATGAAGTTGATGATTACCCAGAATGCATTGAGAGAGAGCAGGAGGATCCTGAGGCTGTGTGCATAGTTGAGAAGTTGCTGGAGACCTGTGGCAGTGAGGGGTCTCTGAAGATCACACTCCACATCCTGAGGAACATGAAGCAGAAGGATCTCGCTGATTCACTGGAAAGAGATGAGCACAGTAAGAGCTTTCTCTCATTGCTACTGTGTGTCAATTAGAATTTTGATATGAGTTTAGATAGCAAATCTAACAGTGATCAATGTTCTGATTTACAGCATCTACACTTTCATAATACTGTTTTACATTGATAATATTAAATACTGTAAATAAAAGGCCAAAAATAACATTTATTCATTTTACATTTAAATTTATTAACATATTGCCTCAAGCAGTTATTACAGGGACAAGGAAATGGACAAGATTAAATGTCCCTGAGGGGGGTTTAAAGGCAGAATCTTGTGCTCAAAAACCAGTAACTAGACCACTGTCCCATCAGACACACTGCCCTGAGTTTGTATCCCGGAATCAAACTCAGCAATCAGTATAAAAGTATCACATTATAAGGGCCTCTTGGTGTCTCATGCTGTGAAGATGCTCGTTCCAAAAGCAAGAGCATGACCCTGCCACTGGGTGTCCTTGTCGGAGGCAGTTGGTTGGGAACTCTGAATCGAAAAAGCGCTTCTTTTCATCATAATGAAAAAAATACCCATTAGTGTTAATTCAGTCGAAAACGATTATAGCGAGAGTGACAGTGACACTGATGCTGCTGTCAGCAAGAAATTCTATTTCAATGATGGAAGGTATGTAATACTGTCAGAGAGGTGTGTAATACTGTGTGAGAGGTGTGTAACACACTGTGAGAGTGGTGTGTAATGCTGTGTTAGGTGTGTAACATTCTGTTAAAAGAATATAACACTGTGTGAAATATTGTGAAGACAGAATGCACTAATACTTTTATTGGCTGTTTTTTCTTGAGTGGGAAATGTTTATCACATTTTTTAAATTATTATTTCTCATATTTCCTCTCTTCAGATGAGTCCATAAAAAGAGCCCAGCAGGCACTGAAAACTCATCTGAAGAAGAAGTTTGAATGCATATTTGAAGGTTTAGCAAAGCAGAGCCAGCCAACCGTCCTCAATGAGATCTATACAGAGCTCTACATCACAGAGGGGGGAAGTGGGGAGGTCAGTGATGAACACGAAGTCAGACAGATTGAGACAGCATTCAAGAGACAAACCACACAGGAGACTGCAATCCTCTGCAATGACATCTTTATGCCTTTACCTAGACAAGCGAAACCTGTCAGAACTGTGCTTACAAAGGGCATCTCTGGCATTGGGAAAACTGTCTCTGTGCAGAAGTTCATTCTGGACTGGGCAGAAGGAAAAGCCAATCAGGACGTTGATTTCATCTTCACTCTTCCTTTCCGAGATCTGAATCTGCAGGAGAAAAGAGAATTCAGTCTGATGCAGCTTCTGCAGCACTACTTTCCACAGCTGAAAGAGATCAGAAGTGTTGAAGGTGATGAAGTCAAAGTTGTATTTATCTTTGATGGACTGGATGAGTGTCGACTTCCTCTAAATTTCCAAAGTAATAAGTACTGCTCCGATATAACAGAGTCATCATCAGTGGATGTGCTGCTGACCAACCTCATTAAGGGGAATCTGCTTCCCTCTGCTCTCCTCTGGATCACCTCCCGACCAGCAGCAGCCAATCAGATCCCTCCTGAGTGCGTCCACCAGGTGACAGAGGTACGAGGGTTCAATGACCCGCAGAAAGAGGAGTACTTCAGGAAGAAAATCAGAGATGAGAACCAGGCCAGCAGAATTATCTCACACATGAAGTCATCCAGGAGCCTCTACATCATGTGTCACATACCAGTCTTCTGCTGGATTTCTGCTACTGTTCTGGAGACAATGTTGGCTGAAACAGAGAGTGGAGATCTGCCCAAAACTCTGACTGAAATGTACACACACTTTCTGCTCATTCAGACTAATGTGAAGAATCAGAAATATCATGGCACTGATGAGACAGACACAAAGAAGATGTCAGCATCAGATACAGAAATCATCCTGAAACTGGGACAGCTGGCTTTTCTACAGATGGAAAAGGGCAATCTGATATTCTATGAAGAGGACCTGAAAGAGAGTGGCATTGATGTCAGTGAAGCTTCAGTGTACTCTGGGGTGTGCACAGAGATCTTTAAAGAGGAGTGTGGGTTGTACCAGGAGAAGGTCTACTGCTTTGTGCATCTGAGCATTCAGGAGTATCTGGCTGCCTTGTTTGTATTGCAATCATGTGTAAATGAGAACAGAAATGTACTCAGAGCAGAAGAATCAAAACCTCACAGTGACAGAGTGCAGCTGTCTGAGTTACACAGGAGTGCAGTGGATCAGGCCTTATTGAGTAGGAATGGACACCTGGACCTTTTCCTCCGATTCCTTCTCGGCCTCTCTCTGGACTCCATTCAGACTCTCTTAGGAGGACTACTGACAGAAACAGAAAGCAAATCAGAGAACATTAAGAAAACAGTCCAGTACATTAAGGAGAGGATCAGAGAGGAATCTTCAGCAGAGAGGATCATCAATCTGTTCCACTGTCTCAATGAACTGAATGACAACTCTCTTGTGAAGGAAATCCAGAATTCCCTGAGATCAGGAAAACTTTCTGATAAAGAGCTGGAACGAGACCAATGTTCAGCTCTGGCCTTTGTGTTACTGATGTCGGAGGAGATCCTGGATGAGTTTAACTTGAAGACCTACAACACATCAGCAGCATGTCATCAGAGACTGGTACCAGTAGTCAGGAACTGCAGGAAGGCCATGTGAGTATTATGTCATTAATAATGTAGATGATTGACCACATATTTTCCCACTTTTTAAATCTGGTCAGAATAAAGTGCAATAAAATTGCCGGGCAACAGAAAATTTGGTTAAAAACGATTTATGAATCAAGATGTTTTAATTCGTGCCCTCATTTAATGTCTTATTTCCAGAACATAAGCAGCATCAAATGCAAAACCTCAGCACTTACCATATATTTTATTTTATTTACTATTACTATTTACTGATTTGATACATTTACTAATTATTTGCAAAGATAGCAATTGTGAAATAAATAAGGAGTTTATTGATATCAGAGTAATCTGATGGATCAACCTTTGTCAGAACATACAATTCATGCAGATTAAAATGAAGAGAAGCTATATTAAGTTACAGTATTAAGAATGGTGCCATATTTTGCTGATAGCACAGGCACAAACACACCTGGAATTGCTTGTCATATTTTTCACTTTCACCAGGGTTGTTAGTTTTATGGTCTGCGGTTAATCTGCTTGTGTCAACATGGGTTTGTTGGTGCAATCGGGGATGTGCCAATAGAAACATTCGGCACTGTGTTAGTTTGGTGTTGAATAATGCGTTTGCAGTTAAACCAACCCATACCAGGTTTTAACTTGTGCTATTTTGCCATTATAACTGTGCCACACATGTGAATCCATAAACACATAACACAGATACAAGAAATATTTTGTTTATTTCAATTAACTTTTTTAAAGAAAAGTTATTCAGTCCAATGCTGGCTATTTAGGCAGTGGAGTTAATTGTGTAAGCTACTTGAATGAGACAGGTGGGAGACCGACTTTACACCCCTCAGATAGTGTTTACAGTGAGCCCAGAATGCACTGTAATCTTGCTTTTTATCATATGTTTGGCTAGGCTAGGTCAATGACTGAGTGGACTTTTAGAATTTTTAAAATGCATTTTAGAATTCTGGATGGATTGGGTGGTACATCACTGTACAGCCCTCAGAAAGTCAGTGCATTATTTGTGGTGTGCTGTGTTCTACACTACATAGCCGTATGCCATGGATGTGACATAGACCTCACAGAGGACACATTACAGGTCTTTCATACAGAGAGAAGCAGAGTCGCATGTGACGATCGCTACAGAGATTACAGAGCACAGAGTGCACAAGAGAGCAGGGACTGGTTGGCTGTGGAGTTTCACACCTACCACACCTACCTATGATTTGTACAGTTCTGTTTCTTATTGATGCATGGCTAGTACATAAGCATAAGATTGAACAAAGTAAATGATTGGCTGTGATTGATGAATGATTGCTTTCAGAGTCCTGGGCATCATGGCATCACAGCCAGTTCCTCCCTGGCAGGATGGCAGGGGGAGGATAAGGAGGAAAGCCAAGCTCACCAGTTTGGACTTCTAGAAGTGTATAAGACAGAGAGAAAGAAAACGCATACACACAGACACACACACAAACGCACGTACATGCATTGTTTTTAACTTCAGGTGTAGGTGGGTGTATTATGGCATATTCAGGTGTCAGTGAGTGTATTATGTCACATTCCAATGTAGGTGGGTGTATTATGTCACATTCAGGTGTAGGTAGGTGTATTATGTCACATTCAGGTGTAGGTGAGTGTATTATGGTGTGTTCAGGTGTAGGTGTGGTATACCGTGTTGGCTCACTGCTGTTTAGATGGTGTTTTTTCTTGTTAAATTTCTGCAATAAATGACCCTGGATCCATTACCTGCAGTATCAGAGTTATAAACACGCAAAATACCCATACCTTTTTACTCTGAAACATTTCCAGGTTAAACAGCTAGCCTGCCTTTGGCCTAGTGGGCAAGGTTACAGTCTTGGGAACAAGGGGTTGTAGGTTCAAGCCCAGCTAGGAACACGTTTCTTTAACCTGCTTTTACCCTTGCTAATAATTGTCTACTACTTCTCAATTATTGCTTTTGCACCATATTTACCCGCCGTTCAACGAACGTATACCGAACTGAACTGCATTATGACGTACCGTCTGCACGTTCAGTTATTAACCGGCTACAATATTGCAAAGCCATATGGATTCAACGGGAGCTCTTACTGGCTTGTGTTCTTCTTTAAAACCACGGACAGGTTTGCTAATGATATTTCACGCATTGCACAGCTATGTCACGGTGCTGCATTAACAAAGTCACAGACTGGTAAACCTCTGGTTGAAGGATTGAATCCCACCTCGCCCTCAGGCAGATAGTTTCCTCTTTTACACTAACGTTTTCTTACGCTTATATTTGCTTTACCAAAACTCACTCAGGCCACCCATATGCATTTCATGGTGGCAAATGTATTCCTTTTATTAAAATGTTACACCAGTTCACCACTGTGCCATTTCTACTAACTATTTCTTCACTTGGCTACCGTACAAAACCTTCTTATCAGCAAATGCCACATTTCTACATTCATGTTAAAAATTTTTTAAAAACCCCTTTTCCTTGGGGAAAAATTTTAAAAGGGGGGGGGGTTTTTAAAAAAATTTTTTTTTTTTTTGGTTTTTTTTTAAAAAACCCCCTTAAAAAATTTTAACCATTTCCCAAAATTA
>NC_057945.1:85824-157840 GCF_018555375.3 Anguilla rostrata
TAAACACAATTAAAACAGACAAAAAAAAAAAAAAAACATTTAACTACACAGCCTAGCCACTTAGCCATGGTAGAGGCAAAAAAAACAAGGAAAAATGACCAAATCAGTAAGTCAACAAAATCGGGCAGACAAAACGCTTCGCTCCTGAAACGCTCCCGGTGGGGTTTGAAACTGGGCGGAGGACGGAACAAAACCATGTCTCTGCCGGAACGCGACGCAGTCGCATCCAGTGGAATTCAGGCGTTAATTATTGCACTAGTAGTGGAAACAGGTATTTTTAGACATTCACCTATTTTTATTGCCATTGCCTGATTTAGGAAGGTCCACAACCTTTTGCCTCTTTGCATTTGTGTATTCTCTGATCTTCACCATGTTGAGGGAGTTTGGCTTGCGAGTCACATCATATTTATACCCAGTGCTTGAAGTGGAAAAAAATAAGTGCCAGTACTCCCCTTATTCACGTGTTGGAAAGTGTATCGGCCGGTATCAGCATACCCTTTAGTATTAAATTTGAGATTTTCAGTGAATAAATGATACTATGAGGTATTGCTTTTGTTCACAATATACTGTGTGTTTATTTTGAAAATAAATATATTTTAAAATAATGAAATACTCAAGGCAGCTTCGTGTATGATGAAAGGTCAACAGGCCAGTAACGGAGAGCTCTGTGTAGCTGGGTGGGGCACTCCATGTTCCCTATGGACAAACACAACACAGACACAGGTAGAAGAGAGCGATAAACAGAAACAAAATGAGAGGGCAGGTGGCAATGAATACAGTCAAGTGATTTTTAGCAGGCAAAAGTTTTAAAATCAGAAATACATTTTTTTTTTTCAGGTAAAGCAATACTTTTAATAAGCATATTTAAATGATTCCTGTGGATGTCAAATTTTAATTGGTTTAAGTACAGAAATTACATTATATATATTTGATGGTAGTAAAAATTCTGAAAGCACTAAACATTTTGGGAGGACAAACATTTATTGATGAGGAATAAGGTGTTCACATACTTAAAGAAATGTCACCATTATGCCCTGGGGATGAACTGAAGAATTGATGAACTGATGCATCTGTAGATCTTCTTCCTTTTGCCAGGCAGAGGCAGAAAGAGACACAGAGAGACAGAGGCAGAAAAAGAGAAGGCAGTTAGTTATGAATGTGGTGATGAATTCAGAGAGGATATCACATTGTAAATGATAAATGAATTCAACATCTCGTCATCTATTGTGAAATAATGAAACACATTAGCAAGGTTGACCAAATACTCACTGCCAAAGACAGGAGAGGTAAGTAGCCTAAAATTGTCAGTAATGTTAAATTATTAGCCTAGATTTTACTAAAATATTCTGCATGCACTAAATAGGTAAAATATGTCAACGTACTTAGAAAAGGCTCCAACAGGTCTTGGGCTCAGATGTGCTTGAGCGGTCAGGGGCTTCGCATGTTGTTTCACTTGCAGATCTTCTTCCCTTTGCCAGCCAAGGCCTTACATATCTCTGCGGATTGAACTGCTCTAATGCTGGTCCATTGCATTTTAGAAAAACAAGGTTGGACAGTCGACTTATAGCAAGGGAGTTCCTTTTGGCGGTAAGAATGTCGTTCATGCTGTTGTTGTTATCGTCAGTATTGGCTGCTGTAGATGCAAACACAGACTGTTTTGCTGACGCTACATCAACAGGTTCTGGGCTGCTAGGAGTGGTGCTAACATTACCTTCGTGTAGTACTGGCTCTGGCTGGGTATCATTTGACACACTGTCGTGTCTTTTCTCTGTTTCGCGTGACTCGGAACGTGCTCTCTTGCCCTTCTGTAGCCAAGCTAACATGATGTCGGCAGCGACGGAGAGAAAAATTTACTGAACTCGAATTCACTGGATTCACTGAGAAGTGAAATTTTCCGTGGTGCGTGCGGCAGCTTGGGTAACTTAAGGCACCCTGGTTAATGAAGTTTAGGGGCTCCAAACAGAAGGATGTTGTAGAACATACCGATTCATAGTGAAACTTCTTTACCCAGGCTGCACTAGGTGACGCAAGTCTAGGAGCTAGGCAAGGGTTATTTATAATTGGGTTGGGATGGCAGGTATGCCATCCCGCCAAGTTACGCCTTGGCGGGGGCATGCCCCATACCTATACAACACCGAGTGTTTGGCACTTTTCAGGGTTCCCCACAGAAATAACCACAACAGCCACAGACACTCAGCCCTTAAAAACATTAAATTCTGTACATTCTGACCTCATTTCAACAGACAGATTTCATAAACAACTTCACATGTCCACACAATAAAGCCCCAAACTAAGGGGATTTTGCGTTTTCTCCTTCTTCTTCTTCTTCTTCTTCTTCTTCTTCTCTTTCTTCTTCTCATTCTTATTTTTCCTGCCGCCTATCCCACTAATAACTTGTCTCCCCATTGGACATTTTACCGACAGCAGCCAAATCTTCACCTACACGACCCAATCAAAAACTTGCATACACACGCAAAATACCCATACCTTTTTACTCTGAAACATTTTCAGTACAAAGAGCTAGTCTGCCTGTGGCCTGGTGGGTAAGGTTACAGTGTTGGGAACACAGGGTCTGAGGTATAGGCCCAGCTAGGAATGCGTTTCTTTAACCTGTTTTTACCCTCACTAATAATTGTCTACTACTTCTCAATTATTACTTTTGCACCATATCTACCAGCCGTTCCCCGAACATATACACTGCACTATGACGTACCGTCTGCACGTTCAATTGTTAACCAGCTACAATATTGCAAAGCCATATGGATTCAATGGGATTCTTCTGTGCTTACTGGCCTGTGTTCTTCTTTAAAACCACGGACAGGTTTGCTAATGATATTTCACGCATTGCATAGCTATGTCATGATGCTGCCCTAACAAAGTCACGGACTGCTAAACCTCCGGTTGAAGGATTGAATCCCGCCTCGTCCTCAGGCAGATAATTTCCTCTTTTACACTAACATTTTCTTATGCTTATATTTGCTTTACCAAAACTCACTCACGGCCACCCATATGCATTTCATGACGGCAAATGTATTCCTTTTATTAAAAAGTTACACCAGTTCACCGCTGTGCCATTTCTACTAACTATATTTCTTCACTTGGCTACCGTACAAAATCTTCTTATCAGCAAACGCCAGGTTTCTACATTCATGTTACCTCGCCCTGTTCTCTATCTAGCCACATACAAACAATTGCTACGTATGCACGTTCTGCAACGCCCCATTAAAACATTACATTTAAAATCATGATTCACTCATAATTATAACTACTAGTACTGAACATGAGAAAAGTAGATCAGTACAATAGATTTCACATGTTACTTAACCCTCCACTTTATCAGCTATTGCTTTATAGCGACTGTTATATATACCGTTCGACAAGGAACATAAGCTCACTCATGGTCACTCCATTTACTTCGCACTATAGTCCGTGATCATGTCAACTTCACCTACATGCCCATTCTGCTAAAAACATATTGTTTCAACTACGCAATTTCATAATTTCATCCTAATTTCTCTCACACTGTTGTTATTTTCTCATATGCAAAGCCTGCTGGGACATATGCGTCTGCTCCTATTCTCCACTATCAAGTTTTCCGGTTCTAGCTTAGCAAAACAGCAAAGAGGATTCCCACCTGCAGATAAGCCTATCAAAATGCCTTATAAACCTTACAAACACTAGAAGTTCATCTCCACGAAATAACAGACAACGGAGCAGGACGGGAAGGGTACACAAGTTGCGACCTAAGCTCTAATTCTACGAACTTGCTGATTCTTTTGTCAATCAAGGCTCATTGGATGGCTGTCAAATCCGTGAGTACATACACTGGCCATATTTCACCTGCGTTTCTGACGCGTTTACACTTATACGCCACCGCACCCTTTGTCACAGCCACTGTTTTACATATATAGCAAACCGAAACTGCTACACGGTACACACTCATCAGACTGTACAAATTCACACAAGGATAGCCATAATCCACAACCCTTTCTTACAGGGTCACTTTGCATTTCTCACTCTCATAATAAAACGCTTTGCAAAAAGAAATGATATCTCATCAAAAACACGTTTTCAACGTACAAAAATGCCAAGTTACTCACACGTACAAGACATACACCGTCTATAACTCATTCATTCAGACTGTCAAAATCCAGGCCAGCCATTAAAAGTATTGATATCAAAATGACGCCAAGTTACGGTACTACAAACAATATAGGCTATCTTGCCTCACCAAAATTAAATAAGATGTATTCCAAAGCAATGCTACCCAATATTTCCTCAATTCTTTCAAGTCACTTGGCCCTGCGTTTTGTAATCTTACCATTTTACAATGTCATGCAAACTTCGTGTCAGATCAAACTGTCAAATATTTTGCATTGCCTCATGGAACACATTCATGCAGAAAACTGCAGGTGAGTAACTACAGGAAGCATATTTCTCCAGAAAACATATGTTTATACTTGCTTCTGCACTGAATTTGAGTAAATGTACAAGTGATTATATATTTGCTACGTACAATAAATGCTGCATTTAAAATGCATATTGCACATACATACATAGAGAACTTCTTTGTCCCCATGGGGACATTTCCCTTGCAGCATGTTACATTCACATTTACGAACAGACATTTATACCAAGAAACATACAATCATTCAAGCAACAGAAAGACTGGGCACCGAAATACATACAAATTGGACATATAGACGCCTCTTCAATCAATCTTGACTGTGAGAAAGCCATCCACACATGTCTGGCCTGTCCATGTACTGCATGCTTATACACACAGGGCCAAGTGACTCTAAAGAATCGAGGAAATATTGGGTAGCATTGCTTTTGTTGTACGTTGAAAACGTGTTTTTGATGAGATATAATTAATAGCACCGGGAGCTTCTGAGAAGTGCCGGTACGCAAGAAAAACTCCCGGTACTCCGCAGAGTAAAATGTAGAAGTTCCGGTACTGCGTACCGGTGAGTACCGGCCCACTTCAAGCACTGCGAGTTTACCACCAGGAAGTTGCACTCGAACGGCCGACCAAGTGGTAAATACCAGTGGTAAACTTGGGCAAGTTCCATGATGCCCGAGTTCACGAGTTGTGACGTTTCACTGACCTCACCTTGCTTTCGACACATGGTGGACAACTGGAAATGTATTCTGATATTGTTTCATGTATGAATATAAGATGTTAAAATGATCTTTCAATGTGATCAACTGTAATATATATTTTTCTATACAATGTATTGTAACACTGAAATATGATATATATATATTTTTTTTTAAACTGGAAATTTATCATGTGACCAACAGTGGGTGATCTCATTGGTCCACATCCTTTACATTCCCAGTGGACATACGTATTGTTCATGCGATAAATTTACCAGTTGCCATAACCGCCCGAATGCGAACACCTCGTAAATACGACTTTGCGAGTTGACGAGGACCGTCGGAATGCACGATAAGGCTAGGTAAGGTAACAAAAATACGTCACACGGTAGCGCCCTGTAGTCCAGGTGAACAAGGACGCCATCAATCGGTTTTATGAACAATAACATACAAAATGTATATTTTTTCTCAAAAGCTCAAAACACTGAATTAACAAAATATATGCTGGAATGCGTGTAAATTAGATCTTTTTGACGACAGGCTGACGCTACTCTATGCGACGTACAATTAATCCACACAATAGGCTACTCAATACTATCATATATAGCCAGCTCTCCCCAAATAGGCAGTTTTAGCGAGTAGCCTAGGCCTTATAGCCTACATTTATTTTAATTTGCAGTACGAAATTGTGCACATTTTTTGCATGTGAGTTCACATGCCTCTGAATATTTGTCGCCTTTGATGGTTTGAAGGTTGGGCTCAGCAGGCAGTGGAATAAGCGCTGGCAGCACGTGTTGCATTCTTTCGTTGATGGAGAGTCAGCATTCCAGATGGATATATAAATTGCAATTAAAAGGACAGTGGTCTTGATTTCACTTCATAGCAAGGGGTTAATTATTTGTTTAGATAGTAACAATACACTTGCTAGCATTTAAGTTTGGATTAAAACCACTAATTCATAACCAGGGGTATATGCAGCACCCAATGATTACATATGATGATCAAAGATATTGGGAAACTATTGCAGAATAAATGTCAGGATATTGCTTCCAACTAGTGTATCGCCAAAGAATGGCACTGTGGTGCAACAAACAAATAGCCAATGTGAGCAAAGTAAAGAACTCAAACACATGAATTCTATGAAAGAAGCAAAATTTATGGAAAAACTTAACTTTTTATTGAATAAAAAAGATATCTCTAGTGAAGAACAAGTTGCATTAAAATATATTCAACTTAAACTGGACCAAGCATATCTGGACTTGGCTAAAGGTGCATATGTTAGATCTCTGGCTAAATGGTTAGAGAAAGGGGAAAAAATACCATTTATTTTTTTGCTCTTGAGAAAAGAAATCGTTAAAAAAATTCCCTTACTGCTCTTTTAATAATGGTGCCTTATGTACCCAAAAACAATTTTTACCTTTGTTTACAAATTGTATGAAGATCTGTATAGTTCTAAATTTAATTATGTTGCTTGTGAGGCATTTCTTGGAAATGTCCAAAGCAAAATCCGTACTATTGACGATCAGTTTAAACAATTTTGCGAGGCTGACTTTACTATTGAGGAAATTAAAAATTCTTTATTTTCAATGAAAAAAAAACAAATTCCCGGGAATTGATGGGTTATCCATTGAGTTTTACATGCATTTTTGGGAATCTATTAAATAACCTTTATTTAACTCTCTGGGGTCTAAGGGTAAAATGAGGCACACCGGTGATTGTGCGATGCTCTGACATTTGTGTAAATTTCATCAACTTTATATACAGTGATTCCAAAGTGTTTCATATCTTTGTTTTCAGCACAAACTCAGCTACAACAATATGGCAGCAGTAAGTAGGTCATAATAATGTGTGGATTGTAAACTGCTCTAAAAACACACAAACTGTAAACAGTAGTTTTGAACATGCACAGGAATGTTGTAATAAAACACACTAAACAATTGTGAATAAGACTTTTGGTCACTGAAATGTGTTCTTCAAGGTCTTGGGTATCAAAAGATGACAAAATATTTTAGCAAATCCAATGAGAAATATAAAATAAATTGCTAAAAGTTAGTGTTGTGACTACTATTTTTGAACAACAGGTGAGAATGGGAGGGCAAATGGCCTTTCTGTAATGAATATGCATTGGGTAGGAATACCTGCCAGCTAAGTAGGCTATTCACACCTGGCCGCATGCCTCCCCACCGCTAAGACAAAGACTCAGTGAGCCATTTAGAAGACAGAAACAAAGGCAACTTTTGATTTTAGAACATTTATTGAAGTAAACTGCATGGAAGATGAGATGAGACTGGTGTACTCTTGCAACGTCTGCCTGGCCTCTTAGCTAGTGGTGAACTAGGCCGTGTTTCCTGATCAACATCTCTGCCAATATAATAAAAACAAAATTGTTAGGAAATGTGAAATCAAATCAAACTTTATTTATATAGCACATTTCCTTCAACAGGTGAAAATTAAATGTGCTTTACAAAAAAGCGACAAACCACTAACTAATGAAAACAAAATTTATGAAATGTGACATCATATACAAACAAAGAACCAAACAAACACAACCAGACGCAGAGAGGTAGCCTATAATTTTGAGAAGCAATGGTTAGAATCATTCGTAGTGTGGGAATTTACAAGCGCGCATATTAGTGAATATTCCTACAAACACACAGAGAATGTAATACAGCACACATTTACAAATAATGCAAGCTATCAACGAAAAAACATTAGCTTAACTAAATAAGCACTGATATTCCAACTAAACTACACGCAACTCATCAATAACAATGCCTCAATCTGAACTAGGCTAGGTCTGTTTAGCTAAGTGGTTATTTTATTGCTATTTCCCGAACTTACTTAGAGTATGCTAATATCGATTGTGCAAGGACATCAGTTTTAGAATCCTAGCCACGCCAGTACACGCCAGGCATGAGCTATTTATTACGAATATGATCGAAAAACATACAGTCTACCTGATACTTCTAACACAACCAGACGCAGAGAGCCTAGCCTATAATTTTGAGATGCAATAGTTCGAATCGTTCGTAGTGTGGGAATTTACAAACGCGCACATTGCTGGATATTCCTACAAACACACAGATACGTTGCAATACAGTACACATATTTACCAATATGATCATAAGAAATATACTTACGCATGAAGTTGATCCTCAGCTGGATCAGTTCGCTGTTCGAAATGACACCGCTCGACACCGCTTGGCATTTCTCACATGGATCTCGCATCGCCTCTCCTTTAGTCTCCTTCTATGGAGAGTAATTATAATGTTGTTAACATGTGAATGCGATTTGGGCGGACTTCCTGCTGAGCGAAATTCACATAGTAATGAGTAAAGTTTAGCGCAGCATACATGATCTAATTAATCAAATTTGGAACATTTAAAACAATTTATATTATTTGCCAATTGGGCGCATTGGAAAGTCACGATTCTAAGGTTTCTGTCAATGTTTTTGTTGCGTCTGTATGATAACAGCACGTGAAGTTAATCATCCAAATAGAAACGAAAGTAAATTTCATCTTGTCGAGCTCCACCGGCGGAGCTCTCGACCCCAGAGGGTTAACGTATAAACAGTATATCAGTCAAGGAGAGATGGTTCCCACAATGAGACAGGGCATTATATCTCTCATTCCTAAGCCTTACAAGGATTCATTATTAATTGATAACTGGCGTCCCATCACACTCCTATCAACAGATTACAAAGTTTTGGCTTTGGTCTATGCCAACTGATTAAGAAAAGGATTGGACTGTTTAATTGCAGAGACTCAAACTGGCTTTATGAAAAATCGTCATATTAATAGTAATATTAGACTTATTTTAGACTTACTAGATTATAAAGAGGAGATAAATTCCAAAGCGGTTATTTTATTTTTAGACTTTTATAAGGCATTTGATACAATTGAACACAGATTTCTCATTAATACTTTAAATCTATTTGGTTTCGGGGATTAATTTGTGGGCATTATCAATATGTTATATAAAAACATAAATAGCTCTGTCATACTTGACTTTAACACTTCCAACAGATTTCAGATTAATAGAGGGGTACGTCAGGGATGCCCAATCTCCCCCTTTTTGTTTATTTTAATCACAGAATTATTATCAATTAATATTACTGACGAAAATAAATTAGAAGGGATTTCAATTTTTGGTAGGGAAGTCAAAATTTCTCAGTTGGCAGATGACACCACCCTTTTCTTGAAAAACCAACATTATATACCTATTGCTATTAATTTAATTAAAAACTTCTCAGATGCCTCTTGTCTAAAACTAAACTTAACTAAATGTGAAATTTTACCTTTACATAATTGCAGTGAATCTGTAATGTATAACATCCCAGTTAAGGATTTTGTTAAATATCTTGGGATACATATTACCAAAAATCTTGTGACTAGACAACATTTTTTCAGTAGAATAAAAAAAACTAAAAGCATCCTTAATTTTTGGCTTCAGAGAGATCTTTCGATTATCGGGAGAGTCCTCCTCTCCAAGGCTGAAGGCCTCTCTCGTTTTGTATACCCATCCTTGTCATTATTTGTTCAGGAATCTACAGTCAGTGAAATAAATAAAACGTTTTTAGATTTCCTTTGGAAAAATAAATCACATAAACTTAAAAAAACGGTAATGTCTAACCCCAGAGAGGAAGGGGGGCCTGAATTTATAGACTTTAATGACATAGTAAACACCTTCAAAATTAATTGGTTAAGAAGATGCCTTCTAAATCCCAGTTCTATTTGGTATTTTATCCCAAACCACATTTTTAATAAAATTGGTGGTCTCTCTTTTCTTTTAAAATGCAATTATTTACCACATAAGCTACCTATCCTCCTATCCAAATTTCACCAGCAAGCCCTCCTTGCTTGGAAACTGGCCTATGTCCACAATTTCTCCCCGCACAAATCCCTCCTTTGGCATAATAGTGATATTACTTGTAAAAATAAATCACTATTTTTTCCTAAATGGCACCTTAGAAATATACAGTCCCCTCCAAAAGTATTGGAACAGCAAGGCCAATTCCTTTGTTTTTGCAATACATTCAATACATTTGGGGGTGAGAAAATAGACGAACATGAGACAAGAGTTCAGGATTTCAGGTTTTACTTCCTGGTATTTACACCAAGATGTGTTAAAGTACTTAGAACATAGCACCTTTTGGTATCAGACCACCCAATTTTTAGGTGAGCAAAAGTATTGGAACAAAGTGTATTTAAGTAAATAAAAGTAAATAACACTTAATATTTGGTAGCATATCCCTTGCTTGCAATAACTGCATCAAGCCTGCGACCCACTGACATCACCAACTGTTGCATTCTTTTTTTGTGATGCTTTTCCAGGCTTTTACTGCAGCCTCTTTCAGTTGATGTTTGTTTTGGGGGGTTCTTCCTTTCAATCTCCTCTTCAGGAGGTGAAATGCATGGTCAATTGGGTTAAGGTCTGGTGATTGACTTGGCCAGTCTAAAACCTTCCACTTTTTCTCACTAATGAAGTCCTTTGTTGTGTTGGCAGTGTGTTTTGGGTCATTGTCTTGCTGCATGATGAAGTTCCTCCCAATTAGTTTGGACGCATTTCTCTAAGTTGGCAAACAGAATGTTTTTGTAGACTTCTGAATTCATCCTGCTGCTACCATCATGAGTTACATCATCAATAAAGATTAGTGAGCCCACTCCAGAAGCAGCCATGCAAGCCCAAGCCATGACACTTCCTCCACCGTGCTTCACAGATGAGCTCGTATGTTTTGGATCATGAGCAGATCCCTTCTTTCTCCACACTTTGGCCTTTCCGTCACTTTGGTAGAGGTTAATCTTGGTCTCATCAGTCCATAAAACTTTGTTCCAGAACTTTTGTGGCTCATCTCTGTACTTCTTTGCAAATTGTAATCTAGCCTTCCAATTCTTACTACTGATAAGTGGTTTGCATCTTGTGGTATAGCCTCTATATTGCTGCTCTCTAAGTCTTCTTCAAACGGTTGATTGAGATACCTTCACCCCTGCCCTGTGGAGATTGTTTGTGATGTCACTGACTAATGTTTTGGGGTTTTTCTTCACAGCTCTCACAATGTTTCTGTCATCAACTGCTGTTGTTTTCCTTGGTCGACCTGTTCGATGTCTGTTGCTCAGTACGCCAGTGGTTTCTTTCTTTTTCAGGACATTCCAATTTGTCATACAAGCTATCCCCAATGCTTGTGCAATGGCTCTGATTGATTTCCCCTCTTTTCTAAGCTTCAAAATGGTTTGAAGCTTCAAGGCTAAAACCAAGAGTAGACATTCAGAAATATTTATTGTTTAACCAATCAATCTAACAGGACACATCTGGGCAACAAGAAACACCTGTCAGTGACATGTTCCAATAATTTTTCTCACCTAAAAATTGGGTTGTCTGATACAAAAGGTGATATGTTCTAAGTTGTTTAATAAATCTAGATAAAAATACCAGGAAATAAAAGCTGAAATTCGGATCTGTCATCTCATGTACATCTTTTGACCTCAAACTCAATTGTCTTCAGTGTATAGCAAAAACAAAGGAATTGACCTTGCTGTTCCAATACTTTTGGAGGGGACTGTAAATCACACACTTAATCTTTTTGATGATTTTGGCGATGTTTTATCTTATGAAAAGTTTATGGAAACTTATAACTTTCCAATCCCTTTTAAGGAATACAATTCTGTCATACGAGCTATTCCTCCCGGGCTAACTCAGTTAATTAGAAACTGCCTTTGCTGTGGTAAGATAGATAATGCATTACCAATATTGATGTTGGATGGTATAGAGCTCACAGACAAAAAATGTATCAACAAACATATTCGCCAAATCTTTCAACGAAGGAAAAAAGTGGTGCCAAGAGGTATATTCTACTGGAGAACGTGTATTGAGGATATTTGCCGGAAAAGGGCTTGGCTTCTGCCATATAAATATTGCATTTCTAATAAAACCAAGGAGACTCATATTAAACTTCTACACAAAATATATCCAACCAAAGAAGGCATTTATGGCTAAATTTACAGATATTGATAGCCTTTGTGCTTTTTGCAATAAAGCTGATGAAACTCCTGTCCATCTGTTTTATAGCTGTGAAATAACAAAGAAATTCTGGGAAGATTTAGCATCTTACTTATTTTCAAATTCTAATATTACATATTCCTTCATGCTAAAAGACATTGTTTGTTATTATGATAACGAAAATAATAGAACATTGGAATATGTAGTTAACTTCTTTATTCTTATTGCAAAATGTTTAGTTCATAAACAGAAATTCTCTAACTCCCGTCCTGCCTTGCGTCTCTTTTTTGATTGAACTGGATTCACTTCTATCGTCAATTAAAATACTAAAGGACAATAAAAGTCAAAAGTTGATAAAATATTAACAAATTATTTTTGAAGAACCCCCTGTTGAAATGTAACTGAAATAATTGGTTAATTTCACTCTTTACTATTGTACATCTTAATGTATATTAGTTTAATTAATTTAATTATTTGTACTATTACTGACTATAGAATGTCTGTATTCACATTATTATTTTCCTTATTTTACTTTATTTTCTATTCATTTATTTTTATTTATTTATTTATTTTTTAAACTATTTAATCTTTAGTTATTTTTTTCTGTTATTTTACATATTGTACCATTTCTTCTGTGTTTCAATAAGATACAGTAACATTTGAATTTACATATTGCTGTACTTACCTGCTTTAACCTGTATTTTGTAATTTCTATCAATAAAAAAACATAAAAAATTGGGTCCTCTACATGGACGTTACGTGCTTCCTGTCCTCTCCGTGGATCTCCTCCTGGTGGATTTTCCCAAGCTTGCTGCAGGCGGACCCTTCAAACTCAAACGCCATTTCAAAGACGGACGAGAAAGAAAAGGGAGTAAACGAAGGAATAAAACTGAAAAAAAAGAACAGAGTAAGTAGCCTGTTGTGGAGTGGGATGGAGAGAATATAAACTAAAGGTGAAGTAGTGTGGGGAGGAACGGGAATCTTCTAGTATAATCGCAATAACACGCCTATTCATTCAGCAAAACAGAAATCTGACAAGAAAATGGCGGTCTGGGTGCAATTGGCTTCTTTTTTTATATTCCATTTGCAGGGCTCGAAATTACGACCATTTTTTCATATGCTCCCTAAATTTAGTCTGTGCGACCTCGAAATATAATTGGGAGAATTTGTGCGAGTGCAAATAATTGTTCTGTTGCGACCTTTTTTTTTTCTTTTTCCAGTCGAACGCCCCTTTCTCTGTACATTCGCTAGTTAGTACACTATAATGTTACCTGAAGACAAAAGTTTACGATCAGTTTATTAGCGTTACCGATAGCTGAAAAGTTGAAGCGAACGATTACGGCATTTTTTTTAGAAACGTTAACGTAGTGTTTTGTGTAGCGAGCCGGTTGAAACAGCTAATTTCTCCGATGCAGTTTACTAGGGATGCACCGAAATAAATTCTTAGCCGAAACCGAAAGTAAGAAAACACTTGGCCGAATACCGAGTACCGTTATTTTTTTCATTTATTTGCCCATTTGTATCATTGCATAAATTAAATGAATTTAGCTTTTGATTTATGCTATTCAATGACAAAATGAAATTACAAAACGACAAGGTGATTAAAAAAACTTTTATTAGTCTATTGAACATTCAGTCCTTTCCAGAAGACATTTTAGTAAAAAAGCACAACAACTGTGATAATGAACATAGAGGGCAGGGAGTGTTCCACAGAAAGTTGATACTATTCAGTAAAAATCTTTTTGGGAGGTAATTCAAGATCTTTATTATTTTCCTTTATACAATACAAGAATACAATAACTAAAAAAAACAAATGAATGGAGAAAACACACATCATTCAACCAACATGATTTCCAACCACAAATGTTCACCTGTAGCCTAACGGTGGAATATATATTTCATTTCTACCGAACGTAATTTCAAAAGATAAGTCAGTGCCGATTGTTGACTAATCAAGGGAAATGTAAAATACCTAATAACTGTACAAATAGGCTACTAGCTGCATGCTGCGAGTATTAGCCGTTCTAAATGCACACAAAAAGGCGCTGTTTGAAATGAAAGTCGAAGCGCGAGACGCGCGTGCACGGACAGGGGAATCAGTTCGCTTCGAGGATACTGAATTCGCTACAACACCGTCACTGTTTGAACGCGTCATCAATAGCTGCAGGAGAGCAACGAAACAGTGTCACATTCATTTCTATACTTTTTTTACAATAAAAAACAAACAAACAAAAAAACACACACACATTCGGTCAACATTTTCGGCATTTTCACTCTTTCGGCCGAATATTTTCGGTGAACGAAATTTCGGTGCATCCCTACAGTTTACTGGCGGTTGATTTAATTAGCGGTATTAATGTGACGAGAAGCGCTTTGTAGTTTGAATGCATAACACGCAATTCCTTGCGCCCGCACCCCCCCCCCCCCCCCTTATACTGTAAAGCCTGTGGGACGGAGATCGCAGGTAACCGTGCGTTTGCAACGGAGTCGACACATTTTAAACTGTTACTTGTAAACCGTACTGTTATATTATCGTTTTTTATCAATAAAAAAATCTATTGCATATATTGTTGGTGGTCCTTACATTTTGGTGGGTGCTCCTAACTTGTTGAAGTTGGGAGCACGAGTGCTACCAAGTAAAAAAGTTAATTTCGAGCCCTGATTTGGGACCATTTAAAAGTCATTTAAAAATAAATAAAAATAATTGAGGAAACATTAGGTAGCATTGCTTTGGAATACAGTTTATGTAATTTCAGTGAGGCAAGATGGCCCATATTGTTTGTAGTACAGTAATTTGGCATCATTTTGATATGAATACTTTTAATGGCAGGCCTAGATTATGCCAGTTTGAATGAATGAGTTATAGACAGTGTATGTCTTGTATGTGTGAGTAACTTGGCATTTTTGTATGTTGAAAACGTGTTTTTTTATGAGATATCATTTCTTTTTGCAAAGTCTTTGTTATGAGAAAGTGAGAAATGCGAAGTAGCCCTGTAAGAAACGGTTGTGGATTATGTCTGTCCTTGTGTGAATTTGTACAGTCTGATGAGCGTGTAGCCTACCGTTGAGCACTTTCGCTTTGCTATATATGTAAAACAGTGGCTGTGACAAAGGGTGCGGTAACGTAAGTATAAACGCATAAGAAACGCAGCTGAAATATGCCAAGTGTATGTACTCACGGATTTAACAGCCATCCTACGAGCCTTGATTGACAAAATTATCAGCAAGCCCGTAGAATTAGAGCTCTGTAGGTCGCAACTTGTGTACCCTTCTGTCCTGCTCCGTTTTCTGTTATTTCGTCAAGATGCACTTTTAGTGTTTGTAAGGTTTATAAGGCAGTTTGATAGGCTTATCTGCAGGTAGGAGTCCTCTTCGCTGTTTTTCTAAGGTAGATCAGTGATGCTATGTGAGAATTGGAAGTAGTAGAAGCGGAACACTTGATAGGGGGGAATCGGAGCAGACGCGTATGTCCTAGCAATCTTTGCGTATGATAAAATAACAATAGTACGAGAGAAATGAGGAGAAATGATGAAATTGACTAGTTGAAACAATATGTTTTTAGCAGAATGGGCATGTAGGTGAAGTTTGACATGATCACAGACTATAGTGCAAAGTAAATGAAGTGACCGTGAGCGAGATGTGTTTTGTTATTGAACGGTGGATATAACAGACGGTGTAAGAAATTCTTTGTGAAAGTGGTGGGTGAAGTAACGTGTGATAATGTGTAGGGAGTTTATTGCAGTGATGTACTGTTCTCATGTTGAGTCCTAGTAGTTATAATTATGATTGAATCATGACTGTAAATGTAATGTTTTAATGGGGAGTTGCAGACAGTACATACAGAGTAATTGTTTGTATGTGGGTAGATAGAGAACAGGGCGAGGTAACATGAATGTAGAAATGTGGCGTTTGCTGATAAGAACGTTTTCTACAGTAGCCAAGTGAAGAAATATAGTTAGTAGAAATGGCACAGTGGTCAGCTGGTGTAACTTTTTAAAGGAGTAACATGGTGGTTTTCACACTTTCTCGGTTTTATGTACTGTTTACACAAGAGGCATTGAAGAAACACGATGAGTAAAGTATTAAATATGTCCGTCCTTTATTTTTGGAGAAATATGCGTTTTAAATTTATCGTCCTATTTTCAACTGGTTGAGAATGTTATCGACTTAGTGCGTCTCAAGTACAGTAACCACTCCCCTTTCCACGCCCCGTAAAGAAATCTGACTGGACACACCATAGACATATATACGTCTATGGGACACACCGTCCTGCTACAAGTGTACTGTGAAGTTTAGGTAGCAAACAACAAGGCTGAATCCTTCTGACGTAATGTACATAGAAACTATATGCTCAGATCGCCTAGTTTCACTCACTAGGGCCAAGTGGAATTGATAACGTTTCGGAAAATATATAACTTTAAAAGGTTTAATTCAATCTTCTACTGGGACTTCTGCCGTTTATTGAGGGTGTGAAAGAATATTTTGGTGCCGCTGACTATAATCAAAAGTTTTTCATATTTACCGTTCGATTGAGCAAGTACCATTCAAAGTACATTTTTATGGGTTAGTGCTGTCCGATTGTGCTAGCTACTTCACATTAACCTTTTACGGCGATCAGTAAAGGCTAACAACACAGTACCACTTAATTCTTGTCACTTCTATCACCACTGTAATGAACTAAAAAAAGGCGCCAAACTACCTTTTCTGTGAGAAATGTATTGTCGAGCTCACGCGCATACACTGCTGGCGACATTCTAAAGCTCCGTTTTGCCCTCCCTACTGTCAGTCAGATTGCTGTGATTGCTAATTCTAAATCATATATGGGGACCCATAGATAACTTGTGACCCATAGTTTGTGCCGCTGGCTTACAGGCAAGACAATGCAAATATTTGACTAACGTTAGGTTCACTTATTAGAGTGCATTTTAAGGACTATTAGACTATCTCTGGTTGGTTATATTCATTTATAGCTAGCTAGCTAATGTTAGCTAGCTATGTAGTTTGCTTTCATAATGTAATGTTATCGATAACATTAGCTAGCTAGTTTGCTTTCATAAGGACGTTATAGTTGTGGTATTATCTTAACTTGGCTAGCTAGCAAAAATTATTATTGTATATAAGTCAATGTCCTTGGCTATCGATACTTGATATACTAAGTTAGCTAGCTTGTGAAAATTCAGTCTCCCAAGATGAGCGTGTATCATGGAGGTAGCTATGGTAACGGGGCACGGTCTGTCAATCATAGCTAACAGACAGTTCTCATTACCATGCCCAGACAGTTCGGGTGAACTTTTATAGTGGGAAATTTAGGCTTAGAAAATTACGGTTTAAAATACATTTAAATGACTGAATAATAAAAAAATTATGCACATTTGTTTTGTTGTTGCCTAAAGACAACTGACAAGCGTCACATTCAACCACCATGTTACTCCTTTAAGAAAATCAATACATTTCTCGTCATTAAATGCATATGGCTGGCCGTGAGTGACTTTTTGTAAAGCAAATATAAGTGTAAGAAAACGTTAGTGTAAAATATGAACATATCTTCCTGAGGGCGAGGCGGGATTCGATTCTTCGACCTCTGGCTTTTCAGTGCGTAACTTTGGCAGTACGCCACCACGACATAACTATTCAATGCGTAAAATGTCATGTCAAACCTGTCCGTGGTTTTAAAGAACACAGGCCAGTAAGCGCTGCTGAGCTCCGGTTGAATCCATATGGCCTGGCGATATTGTAGCTGGTTAACTGAACGTGTAGATGATATGTCATAATGCAGTGTATACGTTAGGTGAAGGCCGGGTAGATGTGGTGCAAAAGCAATAATTGAGAAGTAATAGACAATTATTAGTGAGGAAATAACCAGGCTGGGCTTGAGCCAGCAGCTTCATGGTCCATAGGCTGTAACTTTGACCACTAGGCCATGAACAGACTTGCTGTGAAGACCAGAAATGTTTCAGACTAAAAAGATATGGCTATTTTGCGTGTGTATGCGAGATTTTGATTGGCTCGTGTAGGTGAAGGATTGGCTGGTGTTGGTAAAATGTCCAGTAGGGAGACATTTTGTTTGTGGGATAGGTGGCAGGAAGAAGAAGAAGGAGAAAAACCCCCCTTCGTTTGGGGCTTTATTGTGTGGACATATGAAGTTGTTTATGAATTCTGTCTGTTGAATTGGGGTGAGAATGTACAGAATTTAATGTTTTTAAGGGCTGAATGTCTGTGGCTGTTGTGGTTATTTCTGTGGGGAACCCTGAAGAGTGCCAAACTCTTGGTGCTGTACAGGTATAGGGCATGCCGCCCTGCCAAGGCGTAACTTGGCAGGATGGCATATCTGCCATCCCAAATCATGGGTTTCTGGTGTGGTTCTAGTGTACTGTTATTCTAATCGCAGGCTTCCACATCCAAGAACTGCTTGTTTTCCACCCTCCGTTTACCTGGGAGTCACGTGTGAATGCAGTCTGGCACAAAGTAGCATAAATTGTTCTGTTAATTACCTGGGGAAAAGAAAACTAGGGCTGGATTTAAATTTGTGGTCCAAATTTGAGAATCCATGTTATAGAGTATTTGAGGACCTAATTCAATTGCTTACCATAGGGGTGTCTGATGCACCCTAATATATATTCAAAGAAATATACATAAATAAATGAGGGAGTGAATGAAAACAATGAAAATGGGGAGGAAAGACAAAAAAAACAAATACAATTAGGCTAATACCTGGTCAGACATAAGCATGATAGCTGGTTCTAATATTCATTTCACTTTAACAAATAGGGGTGTACGAGGAGGGGAACAAGAATAAAATAACTAATGAAACACAGACAAACACACACACACACACACACACACACATATATATATATATATATATATATATGCAGTTGCAATCAAAATTATTCAGCCCCTCTAACCCATACGATGTCTTTGTGATGTGAATAAAATTTCATGACAATGTATCAACTAAGGCCTTTGTAAACAGAAATACATGTTTATTAGAACAAGTTCAAGTGATTTTGAAAACATACAGCTGAGTTCACTATTTGTTATTAAGAAAAAAGTCTCTCCAAAAAAATCAATGACTAAATTATTCAACCCCCAAAATCAGTACTTTGTGGAACATCCTTTAGCTTTTATAACTTCCAATAAACGCTTCCTATAAGTGCTCACAAGCCTCTGACACCTCTCTTTTGGAAGCTTGGCCCAATTCTTCCTGTGCAAATGCTTCAAGTTCACCGATATTCCTTGGTTTTCGTGATGCCACTGCTTTCTTCAAATCCCACCAAAGATTTTCAATGGGATTTAAATCTGGGGACTGAGAAGGCCAGTCAAGGACATTCCAAGATCGTTCCCTGAACCAAGCTTTGGTTGACTTGGATGTATGCTTGGGATCATTGTCTTGCTGGAAAGTCCAATGATCACCAAGCTTCAGCTTATGCACTGAGGGCATCACATTCTTCTCCAGAATGGCCTGGTATTTCAAGGAATCCATGGTGCCAGTCACATGCTGAAGATTGCCAGTACCAGAAGCAGCAAAACACCCCCACAGAAGGACTGACCCACTTCCATACTTGACTGTGGTGATGGTGTTCTTCTTGTCATAAGCTGCACCTTTCCTGCGCCAGACATACCGCTTATCCATGGGTCTAAATAATTTCCAGTTGTCTCGTCACTCCGTAAAATATTCTCCCAAAACTCCATAGACTTATCCAAATGATGTCTTGCATATTCAAGTCTATTTTTCATATGCTTAATGGTTAAGAGTGGAGTGCGGCGAGGTGTCCGGCCATGAAGGCCTTGCTTGTTCAATATCCTTCTTATCGTCTGTACTTATACTTTTGTTCCAGCTTTCAAAAGGTCATTCTGTAATCCTTTGGCAGTAATATGAGGTGTTTTCTCAGCAGTTCTTACGATGTGCCTGATACCAGTTGATGTAACTTTACTCTTCCTTCCACGTCCAGGTAGGTTTACTGCTATTCCATGACTTTTAAACTTCCTTATGATGCTGCCAATTGTGTCTGTTTGAACTTTCAATATCTTGGAGATCTTTTTGTATCCATTGCCTTTTTTATGCAGTGAAATAATTTCTTCTCTTAACTTTTGAGAGAGCTCCTTTGTCTTTGGCATGTTTGCTAGTCAGCTTCAAATTGATGTGAAGAAGTGCATCGGCGGGATTTATATGTTTATCACAGGGGAAGCAAACAGTATCTTTATGGATTTCCGAAGGGCTTAAGTGTGTTTCCACAAAATTTAGTCACTCTACAGACCAGCAAATATTTAAAAAATGGTGATATTGAATGGGGGTTGAATATTTATGATACGGCTGAAATACAAAATTTACATGCTACTCGGAAATCTTTAAAAATACATTTTTATTTTGAATTTTAACAGAACACACAAGTGACATACATGTTGTTTTTTTAGTTTCAAGTCTCCCGAAAAGCATGCATTTAAAAATATTTACAGTTTCCACAGGGGTTGAATAAATTTAATTGCAACTGTATATATATATATTTGACATGAAGCTGATCTACACCAGAATGTATATAAGACATTAAGCTGATGTCAGGCCTGAGGAACAGTGTCATGCTCTTCCATGGCTTGCTACTTCTCTGGAGTATAAAACTGAGGCAACACACTTATAAAATCAATTTTTCATCAAAAGCAACAAACTCACAAATGAAGAAAAAAAATGGTTGTTGACATTCAAAAATAAGGCAATGTGTCAAAAACTAAACAAAGAAAACAATATATGACTTAATACTGTGAGACCAAATATTAATAATTTTAAAACCACTGGAGTAGAGTTAAACCTGTCCAGTAGAGGGTGCTAGTGTATCTTAGCCCCATGCACAGTGAGGTAGATGGTTCAGGGAGCAAAGAACAATCCAGTGGCCACAGTTGGAGAATTCCAGAACTTGGTTGCGTCGGGGGGTCACCAAGTTTCCAAATCTACAATTAATTGCTACATTAGATGCTCCAAAATTAGATGCTACCTCCATGCCTAAAGGCTATTTGGAATGGTTTCAGGAAAAATGGTTTTACTGGAAGTAATCAACAGTTTCAAGAAACTAAATTGTCTCCTTTGTTTCATCTACTGTGGTCCGGAGAGATGACATTAGAGCTCTTTGGCCAAGCATAGCTGTTATTTCATTTGTGGCCTTTCTGTTAGCTTGAACTAGTCTGCCCATTCTCCTCTGATCTCTCATTAACAAGGTGTTTTTTGTTTATCACACCATTCTCTGTAAACTCTAGATACTGTACTGCATGAAAATCCCAGGAGGGCAGCTGTTTCTGTGATGCTGGAACCAGTACATCTGGCACCATCCATCTGGTACAGTCAAAGTCGCTTAGATCACACATCTTGCCCATTCTAATAGGTATGGAGCTGGTCTTGTAACCTATAGGTCACAGGTTTGATTCCCAGGTAGGACACTGCCGTTGTACCCTTGAGCTAGGTACCTAACCTGTATTGCTTCAGTATATATCCAGCTGTATGGATTCAATGTAAAATACTATGCAAAATAAAAACTTGTTTAAGTCGCCCTGGATGCGAGCGTCTGCTAAATGCCTGCAATGCAAAGTAAATGTTTTACTGGGAGTAATCAGTCAAACCCAAAAATCTAGCATTTTCAAAATGACATTGTCTCATTGTCTTAAATGAGATGACATCATTGTGTAACCCTATTTTACTGTGTCCTTATGCTTTTCGTCCCTTCCACGAATAACCCTGACCATAAAGTCTGCATTGTGTTGTTTTATGTGTGGGTCTTGGTGGAAGAAAAGGAGTATAGGGAGAGTTTGTGGTTGCGGTTGAAACACAGCAGTGTTGTTTCTTTGGTGGCAGATGAAGCAGTTGAAGCAGTTGAAACAGCAGCATGCAGTCAGTCTCACACATCCAGCCTTTCAGAATTAAAACAGTTGTGGCTGAATTAGTTACATGGCTAACTACACTACACTGCAGCTACAAATAGCTAGCGTAGCACACATGCTTCAAATTAGTTCAATTTGCATAAACAAGTAGTTAAAGTCTAATAAACATATGGCAAGAAATAAAAGAATATAGCTAGTAAAACACTAAGTAGTAGCAACTGCAATCAAACCATATTAATCCTCATCTTCAAATTGTTGTGTCGCTCATTCCATTTTCAATGAAGTGTAAATTAAAATAGCTAGTAGTCATGCCAGTGCCATAAATAAAGATGAACACTGCATACTTTATGTAAATCATTGACCGCAAATAGTAACATATATTGAACATCAAACATATTATCTTCCATATTTCATGAACAAATTACATGAATGGGTAACATTAATCAAGGTATAAAACTGTTTTGAGGGAGAGATTTCTGCTTCCTAACTTTCAGAATTAAAACAGTTATGGCTTGATCTTGACCTCACATGGCCCAAGAGGGTACCCGACAACAGTTACTGTACCAGAACGGGGCAGCGCCCCCTGGTGGCAGCCCTATTTTAGTCCTCCACCCTACAGTTACATTACATTACAGGCATTTAGCAGTCACTCTTATCCAGAATGACTTACACAACTTTTACATTGCATCCATTTATACAGTCAAATATATACTGAAGCAATGCTGGTTAGGTAACTTGCTCAAGGATACAATGGCAGTTTTCTACCCTAGAATCAAACCTGTGATCCTTAGTCTATAAGACTAGTTCCTTACCCATTATACTACATTGTTCATGGCACCGACAGTCATGCCGCAGTCAAAGTCACTTAGATCACACATCTTGTCCATTACAATATTTGCTCAAACAAAAAATTAAACATCTTCACTATGTCTGCATACTTTATATATTGAATTGCAGCCACATGATTTGCTGTTTGGTGGAGTAGGCTATTTGCGTTAATGAGCGGGTGTACATAATACAGTTGCCGGTATATAATACAAAGGATATGGGTTTGGTGTTGATTTAGGGATGTGTATTGTGGCAATATAGAGACAATGACGGGTGACCCCCCCTATTCCCTATTTTCTTGTTTTAGTTTACATTGTTTAGATGTATTCTTTTATTTTACTGTTAGTATTCATGTATATTGGTCATCTGGGTCAGGTGTCTATCTGATTATGCAGTACTCGCAATGCACAGCAGAGAGCTGCTTGGGAAGGAAATGGGATGACTCGGTGCACAGAGTTCAGTGTTTGCCAAAGCAGTGGAAGTTAAACGTGCTACTACGAAGTGATCATTCTTTTGTGCATTGTATTGGATATTGCAGGTGAGATAATGGTTTATAAGTGATGCAGCGCCACTATATTACGAGGGAAATTTGTATAATGTGTTTTGAGGAATTAGAGTGTAGATTTGGAGTGTTATACTGTAGTTCGCGGTATTTTTTGACTAACGTGGCGCATGTGGAGTGGAGCTAGGCAATATGATTAGCCATAGCAGAGATGTAGCTAGCTACTTCGCGGGAATATCGTTCGCCTACCTGATGTCAGTGATGAATGTATGGGATATGACCAGTGTAAATGGGTTATTGAGATAATTATTTTAGTTAACAGGAAGCGTCAAAACTCAACGTCGGCGTGTCCGTGGCGTTAGCTCCCGACCGAGTACTAGCCCTTATAACGTATACAGTAAATGGTACTAACGTTAGCTAGTAGGTTATGTGTTGCAGGGCTACGGTAATAGCAGCTGCCAAAGTTTTAATTGTTTCTTCTGTTTGCGATGAAGGGGGCAAATTATCAAGCGAGGTATCCAAGTAGTTACGTTATAACTAGTTGGTCAAAGTTTAAATCACATTAGCGCTATTATCACTGGTTTCTAACAGCCAGTTAACCAACTTTCTGCATGACCATCGTGTGTTCAAAATGACCAGACTGTCAGCTTTTCATTACTCCTGCAAGCAAGCTAGCTAACAGTTGCTTGTGAAGTTAACTGGTGCTGTAGAACATAAACTGCTTGCAGATGGTTTATTGAAGTTCTTCTTCTTTGGTTTATTGGCGGTTGGTAAGCCAGCGTATAGGTGCATTACCGCCACCAACTGGACTGGAGGGTGGAACAAGAGATGTAAATGCGAAGATAGTAATGTTAATGTGATGATAATATAATAACTGTGTTATTATTTTGGAACACGTGAGTTCAGTGTTTGCCAAAGCAGTGAAAGTGAAACATGCTACTACGAAGTGATCATTCTTTTGTGCATTGTATTGGATATTGCAGAGTTTTGATAAAGAACCCTCAACAACATGCGTGCTTGAAGAGTCATCTTTATGAGTGTGCAACAGTATACAGAAACAGGCCTCATGTATACTGGTAAATACAGCGGTGGATCTTTAATGTTACAGGGCTGTTCTGCTTCCACTGATCCTTGGCCCCTTGTTAAAAACAACAGCATCATGAACTCTACCCAGGTACCAGGACATTTTAGCCAGAAACCTGGTTGCCTCTGCCAGCAGACTGAAAGCCACTAGTGGATCTCAAAACAGTGACCTTGAGCACACATGACTATTCACAGATAAATGATTAATTAACCACATAAGCCACATTTCGCAATGGATGCAGTCTCCAGACTTGAACTCCATTGGAAACCTGCAGTTTTAATTGAACAGGACAGTTCTTTAGCAAAGATAAAAAAATATTAAGGATCTGGATGGAGGAAGGGTCTAAGATCCCTCCCAATGTGTTCTCCAGTCTTATAAGACGTTATTCATAAAGACTCAGTGCCATTATCCCTGCAAGGGAAGGGCGAACAAAGTTCTGAATAAGGGGTGGAGGGGGCAAGAATTGTGACACTTATTTTCTGGAAATAAATGTATAATCTGAGAAATGTGCAATTTTGACAGATTCCATTGAATTCCATTGAATCGATTGAAATATTTATCAAGTTGTACAATCAATATAGAGTTTACCACTTACATTTATGTAATACAGTTGCTGTATAGAACATGTTTAGGGCCTATTTAAATTCTTGATTGCTTCCTCTCAACACTGTGCCATGTTTTATATGCGTGTCTCTGTATATTAGTGTGTATATATGTGTGTTCAGTGTGTTCTCATTTTGTGTGTTTACAGGTTGGCTAGTTTGGGATAGAACCCACATGTGGTGTAAACTGGTCTGATGTGTTCCAGTCTCCTGAGATAGGGGGCGCTGTATCTAAAATGAGTCACTCAGGAGAGCCAGACACCAAAGGAGGAACCCTCCGCACTAACAGAAAGAGGTATGAATGCACAAATCAGATATTTAATGTGATGTGAGTTAGAGCTGCAGTAAGAGAATGAGTTTAACTGGAGGCTCTGCATCCGTGTTCTGTTCACAGGGTCCAGGTAGAAAGAGCAGGGTCACCTGTACCCAACTGTAAGTCTATGAAGATTGATCATTCAATGGGGAAGCCAGTCAACTTCAGAGAAGAGTATCCGGGTGATTCAAGGTAAATGAACAGGTTCATATTGACACTACTATTTAATTAAACCTAAATCTGACTGGCTAATTTCTGGTGTAGGTTGGGTGCTCCATGTCATATTCATGTGTACGTGGGTGTGTCATGTCACGTTCAGTTGTAGATAGTATGGTACACTATGTGCTGGTGTACGTGGGTATATTATGTCACATTCAGGTGCAGGTTTGGTTTATGATGTCATTTTCAGGTGCTGGTGGGTGTATTTTGTCATATTCAGGTATTGGTAGTGTATGATATCACTTTCAGGTGTAGGTGGGTGTTTTATGCCACATTCAGGTGTTGGTGGGTGTATTATTTCACATTCAGGTGTCGATGGATGTATTATGTCATTTTCAGGTGTAGATGAGCATATTATGTCACATTCATTTGTAGGTGGGTGTATAATGTCACATTTTGATGTAGGTGGATGTGTTATGTCATTCAGGGGTTGATGGTTTATTATATCATATTCAGGTGTAGGTTGGTGTTTGTCGTCATCAGGTGTGGGTGAGCGTATTATGTCACATTCAAATGTTGGTGGGTATATTGTGTCCCATTCATATGTTTATGGTGTGTTTTTATTATATTCCAGAGTCGGTGGTTGTTTTATGTCATTGTCAGGTGTAGATGGGTGTATTATGTCATCATCAGGTGTAGGTAGGTGTATTATGTCCTTTTCCGATGTAGGTGGGTGTATTATGTCATTATCAGGTGTAGGTAGGTGTATTATGTCACATTCAGGTGTCAGTGAGTGTATTATGTCACATTGCGATGTAGGTGGGTGTATTATGTCATTATCAGGTGTAGGTAGGTGTATTAGGCTATGTCACATTCAGGCGTAGGTGGGTGTACTATGGTGTCTTCAGGTGTAGGTGTGGTATACCATGTTGGATCACAGCTGTTTAAATGGTGTTTTTTCTTGTTAAATTTCGGCAATAAATGACCCTGCATCCATTTTCTGCAGTATCAAAGTTAAACTTCCCCTCCCTCCATTCCTCACTCTGTCCCTATATTCTAGCTGTTAACACAGCTCAGACAGGAGTGGCTTCATATTTCATGTGAATTAATCATCATGGAGCGAACTGCAACCACGTTTTATGCAGTTATGGACAATATACGTATTAAAATCCTTACATGGATATGTAAATACATATTTTTGGTTTGGCGGGTAATGGATCTGCTTTAGATATTAGTGCACGCACTAACTTTGTCTAACATTGAATAATATACATCTCCCCTACTAAACAGGAAGAATACCAGTATACCCCCCAGTATGTAGAAGCAGATCCAAACAACAGGTGATGATGGGGTGGTGGAGGGTGAGTGCAGTTCTGAGCAGCAGCAGTGAAGCAGGCAATAGCAGCGATTGGTCAGCTGCAATTTTTGAGTTTCCTGACAGAACATTCTGTGCGCAACGCTCATTCGTTTCTAACTCTGATGTGTGTTCAAGAGAGAATCTGCGCAAATGGTTCAGTACACAATGTGTAAAACAGATTCTTCTGGATAGAGCTGCTGTAAGAGTATGAGTTTAACTGGAATCTCTGTCTCCATGTTCTGGAGTAGTTAGCTTCAGATGAGGAGGAGTAACTGAAGCTCTGTCTCAGTTCTTGATTAGAGCTTCAGTATGAGGATGAGTTTAACTGGAATCTCTGTCTCCATGTTTTGTTCACAGGGCCCAGGTAGAAAGAGCAGGGTCACCTGTACCCAGCTGTGTGTCTATGAAGAGTGATCATTCAATGGGGAAGCCAGTCAACTTCAGAGAAGAGTATCCAGGTGATTCAAGGTAAATGAACAGGTTCATATTGACACTACTATTTAATTAAACCTAAATCTGACTGGCTATTTCTGGTGAGGTTGGGTGCTCCATGTCATATTCACGTGTACGTGGGTGTGTCATGTCACATTCAATGGTAGATAGTATGGTTCACTATGTGCTGGTGTACGTGGGTGTATTATGTCACATTCAGGTGCAGGTTTGGTTTATGATGTCATTTTCAGGTGCTGGTGGGTGTATTTTGTCACATTCAGGTATTGGTAGTGTATGATTTCACTTTCAGGTGTAGGTGGGTGTTTTATGCCACATTCAGGTGTAGGTGGGTGTATTTCACATTCAGGTGTCGATGGATATATTACGTCACATTCCTGTGTACATGGGTGTATAATGTCACATTAATTTGTAGGTGGGTGTATATAATGTCACATTTTGATGTAGGTGGGTGTGTTATGTCATATTCAGGGGTTGATGGTTTATTATTATCATATTCAGGTGTAGGTTGGTGTTGTTTGTTATCTTCAGGTGTGGGTGAGTGTATTATGTCACATTCAAATGTTAGTGGGTATATTATGTCCCATTCATATGTTTATGGTGTGTTGTTATTATATTCCAGTGTCGGTGGTTGTTTTATGTCATTGTCAGGTGTAGATGGGTGTATTATGTCATCATCAGGTGTAGGTAGGTGTATTATGTCCTATTCCGATGTAGGTGGGTGTATTATGTCACATTCCTGTGTTGGTGGGTGTATTATGGTGTCTTCAGGTGTAGGTGTGGTATACCATGTTGGCTCACAGCTGTTTAGATGGTGTTTTTTCTTGTTAAATTTCTGCAGTAAATGACCCTGGATCCATTTCCTGCAGTATCAGAGTTAAACTTCCCCTCCCTCCATTCCTCACTCTGTCCCTATATTCTAGCTGTTAACACAGGAGTGGCTTCATAGTTTATGTGAATTAATCAACAAGGAGCGAACTGCAACCACATTTTATTCAGTTAAGGACAACATACGTATTAAAATATTTACATGGATATGTAAGTACATATTTTTGATTTGGCGGTGAATGGATCTGCTTTAGTTATTAGTGCACGCACTAACTTTGTCTAACAGGGAGTACTATACATCTCCCCTACTAAACAGGAAGAATACCAGTAAACCCCCCAGTATGTAGAAGCAGATCCAAACAACAGGTGATGATGGGGTGGTGGAGGGTGAGCGCAGTTGTGAGCAGCAGCAGTGAAGCAGGCAATAGCAGCCCAGGCAAGCAGCAGCACTGAGAGGTCTGATTGGTGGTTTAAAAAGGCGCTCCATTGGTGATGTGTGCCTGTGATTGGATGGGTAAGAGAAGAGTGTTGTGTGTATGCAATTGGATGATTGTGGAAACGCGTGAGTATGAGGTTAATGGAGACGACCGATTGGTCAGCTGCAATTTTTGAGTTTCCTGACAGAACTTGCTTTGCGCATTCTGTGTGCAACGCTCATTCGTTTCTAGCTCTGATGTGTGTACAGGAGAGAAACTGCGCAAATGGTTCAGTACACAATGTGTAAAACAGATTCTTCTGGATAGAGCTGCTGTAAGAGGATGAGTTTAACTGGAATCTCTGTCTCCATGTTCTGTGAGTTAGAGCTGCAGTAAGAGGATGAGTTTAACTGGAATCTCTGTCTCCATGTTTTGTTCACAGGGCCCAGGTAGAAAGAGCAGGGTCACCTGTACCCAGCTGTGTGTCTATGAAGAGTGATCATTCAATGGGGAAGCCAGTCAACTTCAGAGAAGAGTATCCAGGTGATTCAAGGTAAATGAACAGGTTCATATTGACACTACTATTTAATTTAACCTAAATCTGACTGGCTATTTTCTGGTGTAGGTTGGGTGCTCCATGTCATATTCACGTGTACGTGGGTGTGTCATGTCACATTCAATTGTAGATAGTATGGTTCACTATGTGCTGGTGTACGTGGGTGTATTATGTCACATTCAGGTGCAGGTTTGGTTTATGATGTCATTTTCAGGTGCTGGTGGGTGTATTTTGTCACATTCAGGTATTGGTAGTGTATGATTTCACTTTCAGGTGTAGGTGGGTGTTTTATGCCACATTCAGGTGTAGGTGGGTGTATTTCACATTCAGGTGTCGATGGATATATTACGTCACATTCATGTGTAGATGGGTGTATAATGTCACATTAATTTGTAGGTGGGTGTATATAATGTCACATTTTGATGTAGGTGGGTATGTTATGTCATATTCAGGGGTTGATGGTTTATTATTATCATATTCAGGTGTAGGTTGGTGTTGTTTGTTATCTTCAGGTGTGGGTGAGTGTATTATGTCACATTCAAATGTTAGTGGGTATATTATGTCCCATTCATATGTTTATGGTGTGTTGTTATTATATTCCAGTGTCGGTGGTTGTTTTATGTCATTGTCAGGTGTAGATGGGTGTATTATGTCATCATCAGGTGTAGGTAGGTGTATTATGTCATAATCAGGTGTAGGTAGGTGTATTATGTCCTATTCCGATGTAGGTGGGTGTATTATGTCATTATCAGGTGTAGTTAGGTGTATTATGTCACATTCCGGTGTAGGTAGGTGTATTATGTCACATTCAGGTGTAGGTTGGTGTATTATGGTGTCTTCAGGTGTAGGTGTGGTATACCATGTTGGCTCACAGCTGTTTAAATGGTGTTTTTTCTTGTTAAATTTCTTCAATAAATGACCCTGGATCCATTTCCTGCAGTATCAGAGTTAAACTTCCCCTCCCTCCATTCCTCACTCTGTCCCTATATTCTAGCTGTTAACACAGCTCAGACAGGAGTGGCTTCATATTTCATGTGAATTAATCATCATGGAGCGAACTGCCACCAAATTTTATGCAGTTTAGGACAACACACGTATTAAAATATTTACATGGATATGTAAGTACATATTTTTGATTTGGCGGTGAATGGATCTGCTTTAGTTATTAGTGCACGCACTAACTTTGTCTAACAGGGAGTACTATACATCTCCCCTACTAAACAGGAAGAATACCAGTAAACCCCCCAGTATGTAGAAGCAGATCCAAACAACAGGTGATGATGGGGTGGTGGAGGGTGAGTGCAGTTCTGAGCAGCAGCAGTGAAGCAGGCAAAAGCAGCGCAGGCAAGCAGCAGCACTGAGAGGTCTGATTTGTGGTTTAAAAAGGCGCTCCATTGGTGATGTGTGCCTGTGATTGGATGGGTAAGAGAAGAGTGTTGTGTGTATGCAATTGGATGATTGTGGAAACGTGTGAGTATGAGGTTAATGGAGACGACTGATTGGTCAGCTACATTTTTTGAGTTTCCTGGCAGAACTTGCTTTGCGCATTCTGTGCGCAACGCTCATTCGTTTCTAACTCTGATGTGTGTACAAGAGAGAAACTGCGCAAATGGTTTAGTACACAATGTGTAAAACAGATTCCTCTGGATGAGTTTAACTGGAAGCCCTGTCTCTATGTGCTGTGAGTTAGAGCTTCGGTACGAGAATGAGTTTAACTGGAAGCTCTGTCTTCATGTTTTGTTCACAGGGTCCAGCAGTCACTGGAGTACGTGAAGCAGAAGGATCTTGCTGATTCACTGGAACGAGATGAGCACAGTAAGAGCTTTCTCTCATTGCTACTGTGTGTCAATTAGAATTTTGATATGAGTTTAGATAGCAAATCTAACAGTGATCAATGTTCTGATTTACTGCATCTACACTTTCATAATACTGTTTTACATTGACAATATTTCATACTGTAAATAAAAGGCCAAAAATAACATTTATTTATTTTACATTTAAATTTAACATATTGCCTCAAGCAGTTATTACAGGGACAAGAAAATGAACAAGATTAAATGTCCCTGAGGCAGGTTTAAAAGCAGAATCTTGTGCTCAAAAACCAGTGACTAGACCACTGTCCCATCAGACACACTGCCCTGAGTTTGTATCCCGGAATCAAACTCAGCAATCAGTATAAAAGTATTATATTATAAGGGCCTCTTGGTGTCTCATGCTGTAAAGATGCTCGTTCCAAAAGCAAAAGCATGACCCTGCAACGGGGTTTCCAACCAACTCCTCCGGGCAGTTGGTTGGGAACTCGAACTGGGAACTCGGAATCAAAAAAGCGCTCCTTTTCATCATAATGAAAAAAATACCCATTAGTGTTAATTCGGTCGAAAACGATTATAGCGAGAGTGACAGTGACACTGCTGCTGCTGTCAGCAAGAAATTCTATTCAATGATGCAAGGTATGTAATACTGTCAGAGAGGTGTGTAATGCTGTGAGAGAGGTGTGTAATGCTGTGTTAGGTGTGTAACATATTGTTATAAGCATATAACACTGATATGTGTGAAATATTGTGAAGACAGAATGCAATACTTTTATTGGCTGTTTTTTTCTTACAATCTATTATTGAGTGGGAAATGTTTATCACATTTTTTAAATTATTATTTCTCATATTTCCTCTCTTCAGATGAGTCCATAAAAAGAGCCCAGCAGGCACTGAAAACTCATCTGAAGAAGAAGTTTGAATGCATATTTGAAGGTTTAACAAAGCAAGGCCACCCAACCCTCTTCAATGAGATCTATACTGAGCTCTACATCACAGAGGGGGGAAGTGGGGAGGTCAATAATGAACACGAAGTCAGACAGATTGAGACAGCATCCAAGAGACGAACCACACAGGAGACTGCAATCCTCTGCAATGACATCTTTATGCCTTTACCTGGACAACATGACATCTTTATGCCTTTACCTGGACAAAGGAAACCTCCGATCAGAACTGTGCTTACAAAGGGCATTGCTGGCATTGGGAAAACTGTCTCTGTGCAGAAGTTCATTCTGGACTGGGCAGAAGGAAAAGCCAATCAGGACGTTGATTTCATCTTCACTCTTCCTTTCCGAGATCTGAATCTGCTGGAGAAAAGAGAATTCAGTCTGATGCAGCTTCTGCAGCACTACTTTCCACAGCTGAAAGAGATCAAAAGTGTTGAAGGTGTTGAAGTCAAAGTTATATTTATCTTTGATGGACTGGATGAGTGTCGACTTCCTCTAAATTTCCAAAGTAATAAGTACTGCTCCGATATAACAGAGTCATCATCAGTGCATGTGCTGCTGACCAACCTCATTAAGGGGAATCTGCTTCCCTCTGCTCTCCTCTGGATCACCTCCCGACCAGCAGCAGCCAATCAGATCCCTCCTGAGTGCGTCCACCGGGTGACAGAGGTACGAGGATTCAATGACCCGCAGAAAGAGGAGTACTTCAGGAAGAAAGTCAGGGATGAGAACCAGGCCTGCAGAATTATCTCACACATTAAGTCATCCAGGAGCCTCTACATCATGTGTCACATACCAGTCTTCTGCTGGATTTCTGCTACTGTTCTGGAGACAATGTTGGGTAAAACAGAGAGTGGAGATCTGCCCAGAACTCTGACTGAAATGTACACACACTTTCTGCTTATTCAGACTAAGGTGAAGAATCAGAAATATCATGGCACTGATGAGACAGACACAAAGATGTTAGCATCAGATACAGAAATCATCCTGAAACTGGGGCAGCTGGCTTTTCTACAGATGGAAAAGGGCAATCTGATATTCTATGAAGAGGACCTGAAAGAGAGTGGCATTGATGTCAGTGAAGCTTCGGTGTACTCTGGGGTGTGCACAGAGATCTTTAAAGAGGAGTGTGGGTTGGGTCAGGAGAAGTTCTACTGCTTTGTGCATCTGAGCATTCAGGAGTATCTGGCTGCCCTGTATGTATTTCAATCATGTGTAAATGAGAACAGAAATGTACTCAGAGCAGAAGAATCAAAACCTCACAGTGACAGACTGGAGCTGTCTGAGTTACATGGGTGTGCAGTGGATCAGGCCGTGAAGAGTAATAATGGACACCTGGACCTTTTCCTCCGATTCCTTCTCGGCCTCTCTCTGGACTCCATTCAGACTCTCTTAGGAGGACTACTGACAGAGACAGAAAGCAGATCAGAGGAAATTAAGAAAACAGTCCAGTACATTAAGGAGAGGATCAGAGAGGAATCTTCAGCAGAGAGGATCATCAATCTGTTCCACTGTCTCAATGAACTGAATGACAACTCTCTAGTGCAGGAAATCCAGAATTCCCTGCAATCAGGAAAACTTTCTGATAAAGAGCTGGAACCAGACCAATGTTCAGCTCTGGCCTATGTGTTACTGACATCAGAGGAGGTCCTGGATGAGTTTGACTTGAAGACATACAACACATCAGCAGAAGGTCATCAGAGACTGGTACCAGTAGTCAGGAACTGCAGGAAGGCCATGTGAGTATTATGTCATTAATAATGTAGATGATTGACCACATATTTTCCCACTTTTTAATTCTGGTCAGAATAAAGTGCAATAAAATTGCCGGGCAACAGAAAATTTGGTTAAAAAAAGATTTATGAATCAAGATGTTTTAACTTGTGCCCTCATTTAATGTCTTATATCCAGAGCATAAGCAGCATCAAATGCAAAACCTCAGCACTTACCATATATTTTATTTTATTTACTATTACTGTTTACTGATTTAATACATTTACTAATTATTTGCAAAGATAGCAATTGTAAAATAAATAAGGAGTTTATTGATATCAGAGTAATCTGATGGATCAACCTTTGTCAGAACATACAATTCATGCAGATTAAAATGAAGAGAAGCTATATTAAGTTACAGTATTAAGAACAGGTGACCTATTTTGGTGACAACACAGGCACAAACACACCTGGAATTGCTTGTCATATTTTTCACTTTCACCAGGGTTGTTAGTTTTATGGTCTGCGGTTAATCTGCTTGTGTCAACATGGGTTTGTTGGTGCAGTCGGGGATGTGCCAATAGAAACATTCGGCACCGTGTTAGTTTGGTGTTGAATAATGCGTTTGCAGTTAAACCAACCCATACCAGGTTTTAACTCGTGCTATTTTGGCATTATAACTGTGCCACACATGTGAATCCATAAACACATAACACAGATACAAGAAATATTTTGTTTATTTCAATTTAACTATTTTAAAGAAAAGTTATTCAGTCCAATGCTGGCTATTTAGGCAGTGGAGTTAATTGTGTAAGCTACTTGAATGAGACAGGTGGGAGACCGGCTTTACACCCCTCAGATAGTGTTTACAGTGAGCCCAGAACGCACTGTAATCTTGCTTTTAATCATGTGTTTGGCTAGGCTATGTCAATGACTGAGTAGAATGTTTAAAATGCATTTTAGAATTCTGGATGGATTGGGTGGTACATCACTTTACAGCCCTCAGAAAGTCAGTGCATTCTTTGTGGTGTGCTGTGTTCTACACTACATAGCCATATGCCATGGACGTGACATAGACCTCACAGAGGACACATTACAGGTCTTTCATACAGAGAGAAGCAGAGTCGCATGTGACGATCGCTACAGAGATTACAGAGCACAGAGTGCACGAGAGAGCAGGGACTGGTTGGCTATGGAGCCGTTTCATCTTATCTTATCAAGTGCATGTCTGAAATGAATGACACTTAGTAAATATTTTTTTTTGTTTATTTTAAATAGTGGTATGAAACAAAAATTGACAGTAAAGAAACAAAAAAGCTAAAGTAAATCCAGACAAAATGCTTCTTTCCTGTCCTCTGGTTCACAAGCGCGATGCCTGCCTAGCTGAAACAGTAGCGGCAGCAGCAGGATGGAGAGGCCGACTGGAGGCTGTCTCTGCCAGCTGCCTCCTGCTTCTGGCCAGTCTGGGAATATTCTCCCTGTGGAACTGTTCATGGGAACAGAACCGTTTATTATAGCTTTTAAAACTGGCATATGAACAGAAAATACTTAATCAAAACTATTCAGTTTCATCTTCATTGGTTTGTAGAAGTCCTCATAATGGTTGTAATTCATAGTGTCGGGCAGAGAAAATTCTCCCCTTAGAATAACCAGGCATGACAAGGTATATCCATATAAGAAATAGGATTTATTTCTGCAGAAAGAGTCCGGTACCTACACACAACAAAATGGATAAACGCGAACTGAAGAAAGCAGGGGCAGTTGGTACTTGGTTAATACATAAGCATATAGTAAAATAAATAAAAAACAAAATAAATGATTGGCTGTGTCTAGTCATATAGCATAAATACTGAATAAGCACACGGTGACCTCTTAGTCTTAAGCGTTACATAAACAAGCTTTAAATCAGAAATAATAGTTTGGTCTTTATCTATCAGTTGCTTTCAGAGTCCTGGGCAGCATGGTGTCATAGCCGGTTTCTCCCTGGCAGGATGGCAGGGGGAGGATAAGGAGGAAAGCCAAGCTCACCAGTTTGGACTTCTACAAATGTATAAGACAGAGAGAAAGAAAACACACAGACACACACAAACACACGTACATGCATTATTTCTAACTTATTTTTGTCCTTGGGAGGTCTGGTGCCTGGAGATGGAGGGGCCCTGCTGCAAGGTCTAGGAATTTAGTGTTGTACAGGCTTCAAGAACTCTCCCTTCAGTAGAGATGATCACAACATGCTTGCTGTTCAGCCATGGTGAAATTAGCATTTGGCTGTGTTTCCCAAAGGGACAGAAATGGGGTGATCTAATTGGCAATAATGAAACCAAACCCAACCACACCCACAGTCAATTTATTCTGATCGAACCAGCCTCTTTTACAACTGTGCCACAGTTGTGCTAGTGCCTAGAGTCAATAAATTACTGAAATACCCAAATTCACCAGCGCCTTGCATTGCTGCTAGTGTTTGACAGTTGTGCCCTGACTGAGAAAATAGGGCCCAATTAAACATCTAATTTAATAACATAGGCTCAATTACATGAACAAAAATTAGACCGTCCTGGAAATGAAGCAAAAGATAATCATGAAAGACAAAACCACAGCTTGTCTCTCCCACATTAAAACTGATCAAAGCCAAAGACGCACAGCTGAGAAGCTAGACAAAGCTGAGACACAAGACCAAAGGCTCATGTTTGCTTAACATGTCAACACTTTACCGCCTGTATTCAATGAACATTTGTCCTTAACTCGGACTTGGACTAGTAAATGCACTTCACACCTTTTCTTCACAAACTCAGTTTGGTGAATTAATTCAAGTTATTGCTGTAATTGCCAAGCTGTTTGTGAAGAAAAAACATTCTTTGCTTTTAATTGTAAGTTTTAATTATGAGAACAAATGTTGTTTGAATCCCTGCCGTGTGTTTGAAAGAGGGAGGTTCCCCTTCTCTTCCTGGTCTATGCATAATTAATTAATGATTAGAAGAGAGGAGAGAATTATCTATAACCCTTTTTATATTTTACTTTTAAGCCACTTGATGGGATAACACTTATTTTCAATGTCATGATTCAAATTATGTTAAGTTTGGTTTGGGAGGGATACGTTCGGTTATGAATGAAATGTTTGTGTTTCTATGTTGAGAGGCTAGGGCAGGCAGTAAATGCACCATGTTACAAGGCCAGTAGTACCACCCTGGTCTCTGCTTTATTCTGGTATAGGCTGACCCAGAATCTCCAGCATAATGCTTGTAGATAGAGTGAAAATAGGAAGGTAGAGGAATTGTAGGATATAATGGGTGCCAGAGTGAGGTCTTCTCAGGGAACTGTTGAAGTGACCTCTGCCCCCAGTGCCTGTTCTTGAGTTAATTCTGTGGCTCATCTCAGGCCAAAGCCTGACCTGTACAGGGATTCTGAAGTTCCCTGGAATGGTGTCTCCTTGGGCTGCGCCATCAAATGTATCACTATATCAGTAAAATAAACTCAAAGGTATCTGTAATGGTAAAGGTAAAGGTAATCTGTAAAGGTAAACTGTAATGTAATGTAATGTAATCATTAACAGGAGTTCCCACAGACCTTTGGAATACCTTGTTTCTCTACCTGGTCATATGTAACACCAGAAGAACGGTCACACAGCTGGTTATATGTGAACAGATAACTTCCTTGTCCTTCTGCTTCTAAAGTTAATCTACTAATAACTGCATTTTAGCTTGCAATGCTGTGGGTTGTTTGTCACAGAAAACCTAAACTAAAGAAGCAAACTCACTGTCCTCTCTGGAAGATGTGCTTTATCCTTTGCATCTTTCCTTTTGGTGGTGGCTGTGCCAAACATTCATCAGCTTTGCAAGTTCCCTCACTGTCCACTTTGAAAGATGGCAGCTGAACTTCTGGGATGGGGTGGGAACTTGCAGTGTAAGAAAAGGGGCCATTTGGGTCAGAATTACATTTGTAGAACTGTCACAGTTCAGTCCAGCAGGATGTTTAATTCTCAGGTCCAAAGTGCGACAGCTGGAGAGTGTAGCACAGACATCTTCCTCAGAGCATCATCAACCTTAAAATCCTCAATTTCACTCTTCATTACTGAACACTATCATTTGTATCATTTACCATATGTTTTATGTATACCTAATATTATTATACTATAATATATTTACTCTTCTTTGCAGACTGAACAGCTGTGGCCTCAAAGAGAAGTCCTGTGATATTGTGTCCTCAGCTCTCCAGTCATCAGACTCACCCTTGAGAGATCTGGACCTCAGCTCCAATAACCTGCGAGATTCAGGAGTGGAGCTACTCTGTGCTGGATTGAGGAGTCCAAACTGTAAACTGCAGAGACTGGACCTCAGCTACAATAACCTGGGAGATTCAGGAGTTGAGCTGCTCTGTGTTGAACTGATGAGTCCAAACTGTAAACTACAGAGACTGGGGTGAGTAGTGCTGTGTACTGTGTCATCTTAACTAAATAGAATTGTGATTATGGTTCTATTCAGTGAAATATTAAAACTCTCTTTCTCTCTCAGTTTACTCCTATGTCCACCAGCATTCTTTCTTTGCCCATATATACCTTACTCCTCTATCACAACAAGGAAATAAAAGCAGGATAAAACCTTTTGAGGGTTGCCAGGTTTGTGGTTCCTGAGCAGAATGTAAGGTTTCATTGGAGTCTGTAGTATCAGGTCACAGGTGATGACTGGATGCTGAGTGTCTGATTGACATGGTAAAAGATTGACCACCTGCATAGTAAAATGTTTCAGGTCTGTCACACATTGCAGACTTCATCCATCTCCATTATTCACTACCTGCTGTGAACTCTAATGAAATCCATATATTTACCCCACTCTCTTTCACACACTGACCTTTTGATGAAGGTGAGTTTTATCCTTCATCACACACCTGTGTGTGCTGCAGGATTGTTGTGTTTCTGAAAGGATTGTGAATAAAATGGTATTTTGTTCTGCTGGTAAAGCCAAGAATTAACTATTGGCCGGCAGGGTATGTGTGTACATCTTTTTGGGAGGGTGTCCAACTGAACAACATGTGAGCTGCTGTTTAGATGCAGTGTTACATCATTTAGTTCAGTCAGTCTTCTGCTGTTCCAGTCCCAAGTCATAGGCTGGATATTATACCATTGTAAGCAGGCATGCTGTGTGGAATAGCCTGATTCAGAGGTCAGTGTTCTGGCTCTAGCTCCTATCATCTAAAGGATAACATAATTTACAGGAGTATTTCTTAGATAAGTATTCTAATAACTCTCAAATGCTGCCACTTATTAAATATTTTGTGCAGTTTATATTACTCCACAAGGTCTACCAAACATGTTGATAAGGGATTTTAATAGAAAAAAATGACTTAATACATCAGGCTTTTATTATCATCATTATTTTCATTGTTACAATAATAATTAAATGCAATGCAATAATTAGAGAATTATATTCGCAATAGCGTGCAAGAATAAAATGAATGGATGGATAATAGGGCAAGGACACGCAGAAAATAGGTGCAATGTGTGGAATTTTCAAAAGACACCACGTTTTTAAAGATCTAGTGTCTACCAGCAGTAAAAGTTAGTGGCGATAATCAGTTGTGGTGTTCTCATACAGCCACTAGATGGCGATGCAGTGTAATTCCAGTTGATGCCGTAGTTCAGTGGTACTCACTAATTTTCTTAGGAGAGCCACTTATTGGTAAGACCATTACTCAAAGAGCCACAGAGATTGCAGATATAACTCAGATGTTTTTTCATCGTCACTCTCAAGATATTTGCCCTCTTTGTGTATGTTTTAAAAAATACAGTACCATGCTCTCCATCCTTACATCTCTTTTTATTCTCAATTCATAATTACATTGCATTATTAAAAGATATAATACTTGTGTGTGAGTGTGTAAGGCTGGGAGTGTAACTCATCCTATGTATGTATGTACATACTGTGGATAGAAAATGAATACACCCCACTTCAAAGTTTTTACATCTTGTTGTGTCATGGTCTGTAAATTTCATGGATTAAAATGGGATTTTATTTGCCCTGACCCAAAGTATACAACATACCGTATGAATGCGGTGAAATGATTTTAATTTGAAAAAAGAGAGCATTTAATTAACAAAACTGAAATTTCCTCATTTTTTAAGTATACACCCCCTTGAGTCAATACTTGGTGGAAGCACCTTTGGCAGCAACTACAGCTACCAGTCTTTTTGGGTAGCTCTGCACAAGGTTGGCACACTTTGATTTGGAGATCTTCCCCCACTCCTCTTTGCAGAACTATTCGAGCTGGGAGAGGTTTGTTGGTCTTCGCTGATGGACTGCAACCTTCAAGTCATTCCACAGATTTTCAATTGGGTTTAAGTCAGGGCTTTGACTTGGCTACTCCAGAACATCCACCTTGTGCTTTGCAAACCACTCCATGGCAGCTTTGGCCTTGTGCTTTGGGTCATTGTCCTGCTGGAATATGAATTTCCAACCCATTTTCAGTCTTTTTGCCGACCTCTTCAGGTTCTTCTCCAAAATCTCCCTGTATTTAGCTCCATCCATCCTCCCATCAATCTTGACAAGTTCCCCAGTCCCTTTCAATGAAAAACATCCCCACAACATTATGCTGCCACCACCATGCTTCACAGTCAGGATGGTGTTGTTTTGGTGATGGGTGGTGTTGGGCTTTCATCAAACATAACATTTGGCATTTATGCCAAAAAGTTATATTTTGGTTTCATCTGACCACAAAACTTTCTGCCAGTTTGTTGCAGGATCCTCAAGGTGTTTTTTTGCAAACTTAAAACGGGCCTTCAGGTGGACTTTTTTGAGAAATTGCTTTTTTCTTGCCACCCTTCCATAGAGGCCAGATGTGTGCAATATCTTTGATATTGTTGTATGATGCACATGTTGCCCTCTGTTGGTCATAAAACCCTGTAGATCTTTCAAGGTTGCCATTGGATTCCGGGTAGCCTCTGACTAATTGTCTTCCCTCCCGGTCATCTAGTCTAGATGGACGCCCTGATTTTGGTAGACTGTAGGTGGTGCCATACACTTTCCATTTCTTAATGATGGTCTTAACAGTGCTCAAAGGCATCTTCAAAGCCTTGGAAATCTTTTTATATCCCTCACCTGATGTGTACCTTTCCACAACTTTGTCACGGACTTGTTTTGGCAGATCTTTGGAGCCCATGCTGCTGCCTTTGTGTGAGACTGCACTTCCAAACAGAGGGACCGTGGTCAACGGCTGTTTTTATTCACGTCATCAAGTTCATTGCTGTGATTCCACACAGGTGTAGGACAATGAGTTATTGTGTGATCTTGAAGGCAATTGGTTATTCCTGAGATAGTTTAAGGGATGCTTCAGTTATGCCTCTCACGGGCCAGCTCTCCTGTCATTATATGTAACCTAACAGTAACCTATACAGTAACCTAAAGTTCTCTTTCATATCTCATGTTTGAGATCCATCTATGGGGAGATATGGACAACTCCCAGATTGCCTTATGCTCACAGCTGAGATACTGTCAGGCCAGCAAAGGATGCCTCCTCCCCTGAGGGGAGGGTGGTGTCTGGCACATCCCGTGTAGGGAAGTACTAAACACATTCCACTGCCCAAAGCTATAGCCTGGTCCCGGGAACAATGTGAAGTAATGAAACCCATAGCAGATGAGGGGAGATGTGTGCGCCTCACACAGAGCTCACCCCCAGAACTGAGTGGGCTACCGGCCTCCTGGTGACACGTTCAGGTGGTAGAACCTTGCAAAAGTATCTGGAGAAACCCAGGCTGTGGCTGAATAAATTTCCTGTAAGAAGAGCGCATGGAATAGGGCCCACAATGCAGCCATACCCCTTGTAGCATGAGCCCTCAGGCCCAAGGGGGGTGTTATCCTCTTTGAATCATGTGCCATAACAATAGCTTCCACAAGCCAATGGGACAGCTGCTGCTTAGAGATACTTTTCCTTAGCAGGCAGGGGCCCAGGCTCTTTTTAAAAGCCTTAGTCTTTGTCATATACATGCGGAGAACACAGCATATGCAGCCTATGCTCCTCGTCAGAGGAGAAAGGTGGTGGGTGAAAAGCCTGTGCGTCTTAGGGGAGAATATTGTGCACGAGAGATGCACTGAGAGCACATGGAGGTCACTGACTCACTTAGCTGAGGCTAGTGCAAGCAGCAACGCTGTCTGGAGAGACAGCAATTTTAAATCTATCTCATGTATAGGCTCAAATGGCCTTAGACAGAGCCTCCAGCTCCAGTGATAAATCCCAAGGGGAAATGAGCTTTTTAGCAACAGGCAGAGAACAGTGAGCCCCCTTCATGAACCTGTGAATGAGGGGGTGCTGCCACATTGCATGGTCTTTCAACCCAACATGACAAGCAGTGATAGCTGCCAGGTAGATCTTATTGGTAGAAAAGTATTTCTCTTTATCCATAAGATTCTGTGAAAAGCACAGCACGTCAGAAACAGAGCACTGGTAAGGTACTGACTGACGAGAGGCACACCATCTTTCAAACACCTGACACTTATAGTCATGAAGTGACCTGGTAGAGGGCGCTCTCGTGCTCTGGATGGTTGCAGGCATGCGAGGGGGAAGCCCTAATGCGTTGAGGTTATGCCTCGAACGGGCCAAGCCCATAGAGCTACTCGCTCAGGGCAGGGGTGGTGTATTTCCCCGTTCACCTGATACAGGAGGTCTGTGCGTAGCGGGAGCGCGCATGGCTGTACATAAAGGAGAGGGATAATCACTGCAGTAACATTTCCAAAATCTGGGGATGGAGACACCATTCCCCGTACAGTGGGTTTCCCCTTGACAGCAGATCAGTGCTCGTGTTCAGAATTCCTGGAACATCAATCAATCAATCAAATTTTATTTATATAGCGTATTTCACAACAATTGTCACAGTACGCTTCACAGACAACCCTGGCCTAGACCCCCACAGGAGCAAGCCTAAAGCAACATGGGTCACGCGTAACCACAGAAAGTGACGGCTGCTCCAGACCAGCAGTCTGTCGGCTAGACCATGGAGCTGGAGGGAGCGCATGCCACCTTGGTGATTGACATATGTCATTATCGCACCGTACGAGCACATGATGTCCCCTTAGACAGGGAAGGAAATATCTCAGAGCTGTCCATATAGTTAATAGCTAAAAGAAAACTGATTCACCATGTAACCCTCCTGAGACCCCCCACCCCAGAGAGGGATGTGTCTGTCCTTTTTTCCCGTATGAAAACGATCCTGAGAGGGGTTCCCTGAGTGTAAAAGTCTGTGATTTCCCAGTGACCCAGAGTTGCAGTGTGCTTGTGTGTTACTGTGAGACAGCGATGGAGATCGCACACGGGGCTGAGGTGGAGGGATGAAATCCACCTCATAAAGACCCTCATTCTTAACAGCCCCAGTGGCAAAACCTGAGAGGCTGGCACTATCAGCCCCTGTAGTCTGAGGCATGTGTGATACTGTACTCTCGAGCCGGGCTTGAACTGAGAGAGACATACTTTGAGAGATAAAATTCAGTCCACTGATAGGCAAGCTCACATGGATACAGAGTATAAATCCACTCCCAAGAACTTTACACTCCAGGATGGAGAGAGATTGCTGTGAAACCAAGAGACATCAGATGTCAGAATTCACTTAGTGTCCTGCACAACTCTGAGTTTTGAATTGGCAATAATCAGCTAATCGTCTGTATACGTCAGTATTCTGAGCCTCATCAGTCTTAATGGAGCCAGACCCGCCTCTACACATATACAGAACACCCGTGGACTCAGGGAAAGGCCAAAGGGTGGTACTGTGTATTTGTAGAAAACACCGCGATGGGCAAAGCGGAGGAATTTTGTGTGAGGGGGATAAATGCTTATGTGGAAGAAGGCATCTTTCAGATTTACTGATGTGACATAGTGATGTTAAGTTAATCAATTAACTGTTAATTCTTAATAAGAATGTTGATTGATTAATTTCTATAGATTAAACAGTTAAATTTCAATAAACCATTTCAATGAATAACCTAATGTTGGTGATTAGATTTCAAATTAAAGAGACGTTTCTAAAATGTTAAATTAGAGAGTCATGGTTCCCTTGACTGACAGCATTAGTGAAACGTTATTGGTCCATTCCTGGAACATCAGTGCCACCTGAGCGCGTCTTCTCAGCTGCTGGTCTCACCTTCAGCAGACTGCACACCAGACTGACCCCAAAGCACATAGACATGCACATACTCCTTTAAAAAAATGCTTAGGTATTAAGTTAAGTCATTCTTTTTATAGGTCATGGAGTAGATTTTAATCTAATCAGTTAATCATTATGAATCAATTATTGGGTGCCGACGATTGATTAAAAGAATTGCACAAAATTTTCCAATCATTCTGATATATTGAACGTGAAAGAGTGCTGTATGTTAACATTTTGAAATTATGTTGTTGAGATCCAAGATAGGAAGTTGAGAACCGTCCTTCTTTGGGAGCTGGAAATAAGGAAAATTAAAGCTATGTTGGGTTCGATCTCTGGGAACCACACGTATTTCCCCCTTTTTGTAAGAGGGAAGGAATTTATTCCTCTTAAACATGGGAGCACTCTCTTGTGTTTGAGAGTAAATGACTCTGTTGAAATGGGGGGGTTCACTCTGAACTGGAGTCTGTAGTCCTTGGCTATTGTCTGTAGCTTTTGGCTATAGTAGCGCTGCAGTGTTCTGTGTGCTCTTCCAGGAGGGCAGTAGCCTCCTTTTGCATTGGACGCACTACTGTCTGTCAGAGCCAGACTTAGTGCAATTGGATGCTTCTATGGAGGTCTGGACCGGATGTCATTCCCTAGAGTTGGCTTTCAAACACAAGATGATGAAAGAGAAGTTTATTTATGGCACCAATGCAGTGATTTGTTCAAGCAGAGATGCACACTTCAGTCATTGTGTAAGTAAGCCACGTACTTTGGATGCGCTGTAAGAGAAAGAGTACTTTATCATATGACAAAATAATGGAGTTGCCAATAACCGTGAATTGAAAGCTTTAACAGTGTTAAGAGGCATCATTTTATTGACAAGACATGGCAAGATGGACTGGACACTATGCTATAAGAGAGGAAAGGACATGCACCTGAAGAGATTGTAAGATAAAGAAAAGGAACAGAAAGAAATTGTGATGCATACCAAAAATGCTTTTTATGAAAGGACTTTGGATAATGAAGTAAACTGTTTGAGCTTCCCTTAAATGCTATCCAGAGAACATCTCCCACAATCCACACTAGTTTACATTTGACAAAATAAAGTCTGACCTGACCAAAACTCTAGTACCTACCGGCATCCCCACGAGACCCCCCCCCCCCACCCTACGGGAATAGGGGTGCTGCATGTCCTCCTGCAAGGGTTTACAGTGATGGTCCTTCTAAGGACTGTTTTATACTTCTGTGTAGTCTGCATCGTTTGCATGATTACATTGTGTGCGACTTGCAATCGGGCAGAGCATTTATATGGCATGTTGTACAGGTACAGGTAGTGATTTTCCACCCACTTACAGATACCTTCAATTCCATATCTTTCATATCCTTTAATAAACTTTTATCACGTCCATACTGGGAACGAGGCATAGACGAGGCAGACAGTGCTGGCAACATGCCTGTAGAGGACTTTTATTGTGACCGCAGTATCACAATGAATGAAGACAAGGGAAAAGTGAAACGCAAGATGAGATCAGGCTGCGCATATGTTGGGGAAAGCTAGGGAAGTGCAGGTGGCTCCAAAATTCAGGCCATGAGAAGGGGCACGTCTGAGTCTGCCACAAAAAAAAAAAAAAAAAGAAAAAACACAGAGAATCAGAGGCTCTGTTAGTCACTCATTGAGGGGAAAGCCAGCACACCCCTGGAGTGAGACCACGAGGCCTATATAGGGCCAGCAGCTACTCAGGCAAAGGGGAAAGTGGTGTGGATAAAGCACTGGTATGCTGCCGGTGGCCGGACTGTATCTCAGGTCCAGGTCTGAGTGCAGAGTGGAGGTGCTGTAACTCAGCCCTGTCCCTCTGGTGCTGTCCATGGTGCTGCAGGCTGGCCGGTGAGACACAGGTGAAGTGGAGCTGAGTGGCAGCTGATGGCAGGGAGGGGCAGGGCTCCAGAGGCCCACACCATAGTACATATATATGAGCATGTACATTACTTCCTGTTACAGTGAATCTGCCTTTAGCTGGGTGTTAGTTTGCAGTGCTGTGGGACGTTTGTCACAGAAAATAAGCAAAGTAAATGTCCACACTGAAAAATTTGTTGCCTTTTACATCTTTCCCTTTGGTGGTGGCCAAACATCCTGCAGCACTGAAAACTAACTTGCTGTCCACTCTGAAAGATGGCAGCTGCACGTCTAGTATGGGATGGGAGGGTAAAGCCCAGAGAAAAGATCATAGAAAAGGTAGATGAGCCCGTTGCAGAAATTCAGAGAACTTGCAGTATAAGGAAAGGGGAAATTTGGGACAGAATTACATCTGTAGAACTGTCAAAGTTCAGTGCAGCAGGTCCAAAATATTGCAGTTGGAGAGTGTAGCACAGACATCTTCCTCAGAGCATCATCAACCTTAAAATCCTCAATTTCACTCTTCATCGCTGAACACTGTCATTGGCACATTTCCCATATTAGATACATGCTTCTTGTATACCTAATATAATAATACTGTAATATATGAACTCTTCTTTGCAGACTGAACAACTGTGAACTCACACAGAAGTGCTGTAATACTGTGGCCTCAGCTCTCCAGTCATCAAACTCACCCCTGAGAGATCTGGAACTCAGCTACAATAACCTGGAAGATTCAGGAGTGAAGCTGCTCTGTGTTGGACTGATGAGTCCACACTGTAAAATGCAGAGACTGGGGTGAGTAGTGCTGTGTTCTGTGTCATCTTAACTAAATAGAATTTGTGATTATGGTTCTATTTAGTGAAATATTAAAACGCTCTTTCTCTCAGTTTACTCCTCTGTCCACCAGCATTCTTTCTTTGCCCATATATACCTTACTCCTCTATCACAACAAGCAAATAAAAGCAGGATAAAACCTTTTGAGGGTTGCCAAGTTTGTGGTTTCTGAGCAGAATGTAAGGATTCAGTGGAGTCTGTAGTATCAGGTCACAGGTGATGACTGGATGCTGAGTGTCTAATTGACATGGTAAAAGATTGACCACCTGTATAGTAAAATGTTTCAGGTCTGTCACACATTGCAGTCTTCATCCATCCCCATTATTCACTACCTGCTATGAACTCTAATGAAATCCATACATTTACCCCACTCTCTTTCACACACTGACCTTTTGATGAAGGTGAGTTCTACTCCTTCATCACACACCTGTGTGTGCTGCAGGATTGTGGTGTTTCTGAAAGGATTGTGAATAAAATGGTATTTTATTCTGCTGGTAAAGCCAAGCATTAACTATTGGCAGGCAGGGTATGTGTGTACATCTTGGTGGGAGATCCCATCTGAACAACATGTGAGCTGCTGTTTAGATGCAGTGTTACATCATTTAGTTTAGTCAGTCTTCTGTGGTTCCAGTCCCAATCATAGGCTGGATATTATACCACTATAAGCAGGCATGCTGTGTGGAATAGCCTGATTCAGAGATCAATGTTCTGGCTCTAGCTCCTATCATCTAAAGGGATAACATCATTTACAGGAGTATTTCTTAGATAAGTATTCTAATAACTTTCAAATTTCCCCACTTATTAAATATTTTGTGCAGTTTATATTACTCCACAAGGTCTAGCAAACATGTTGATAAGGGATTTTAAAAGAAAAAAATGACTTAATACATCAGGCTTTTATTATCATTATTATTTTCATTGTTAAAATAATAATTAAATGCAACGCAATAATTAGCCTGTTATATTTGCAAAAGCGTGCGAGAATAAAATAAATGGATGGATAATAGGGCAAGGACACGCAGAAAATAGGTGCAATGTGTGGAATTTTCAAACGACACCATGTTTTTAGAAATCTAGTGTCTACCAGTAGTAGAAGTTAGTGGCAATAATCAGTTGTGGTGTTCTCATACAGCCACTATGTGGCGCTGCACTGTAATTCCAGTTGATGCCATAGTTGCATTGCTGGGAGATCGTTCCAGCCAGATGAACTGAAGTGTAGCACAGCTCGTACACGGCTCCGGCACAGCTTCAGCTGTTAGCAAGTACAATATCGCAGGTCTGACCAATGATATCATTACTGTTTAGATAAAACCTTCATGTTATTTTATATACTGGTGTATATATTTAAGTTGTCTGTGACAGTAAGCTGCTTAGTTCTTCACTGGCTCCACTAGCTAGATTGATTCATGAAGTAACGTTAAGGTAGGTTGGGCTGGCTAGCTAGCTAACTCGTGCCTGTGAGTCAAAGCTAAAGTTACAACAATTGTCAAATTGAGGGTCATGTTGTTTGAAGAAAATGATAAACGAATGATTTTTGCAAAGTGCTAATAGTTATTATCAGATAATTGTTTTATGTAACTGTGTAGTTCTAGATTTATTTTAAAGAATTACTATTTGAGGTAACGGTAAATGGCTCAGACCGAGCTGCCATCGCCATGGTAACCAACCAACCCTCCTAACGGCCACATTTTAAACAGTGTTGTAAATGTTACCGTCACGTTAAATAAGAATTCGCAATTTTGTATTGAACGTGGTTTCATTTCACCGTTGTGAACATTTTTTAATGAATGTCAAAAACACTGAATTAGTTAACCATAAATTGTTTGATAACTTGATGGTTACAAGATTAGGAAGAAAATATCATGATAACAGTTGACGTATTCAGATAATGGGTTTCACTTGTACATTAATAGTTATATTTATCTATTCATACGTTTTTAAAACGTATAGATGTTTATGGACCGAAGAACATGTCAGGTCAGGTAAAGTGCACCACAAAAATGCTGTTTCTTGTGTTTGCAGATTAAATGAATACGTTTGCAAGTCAGATAAGTTCATCATATGGAAAGAGTTTGGCAATGAATCCCTTGCAGTAGACTCCCAACCTTGAGGTTTCATTATTTTTGTCAGTTAATAGAGCCCTGTAATTTCCTTAGACTTTTGTGTATTAAGCCGCGTTTCCACCGAAATTACCCGGAACTTTCAGTCCCAGGAACTACTTTACCAGGAACTAAAAGGTTCCTTCAGCCAATGGTTGTCTGCGTTTCCACCGGGGTCTAAAGTACCGCGAAGATTAGGCAAATTAGCCCACTGACGTATGAAAAAGCAACGTTGTCGTCGGTCCGTCTGTCATATGATTTCTTCCGTAACCCCATACTACCACCGAAGTAGCCTACATTATTTTCTAATAACCGGGACAGCCCGGAGGGGTTTATTCCACTTATACAACGGGTTACCAACAATGACTATATATGGTTACTTTTGTATTTATTGATTTTCATATATCCTCTCAAACACATTCATTATGTTTTTATGCGAACATTCGCTTTCATGTCTTGACATCCGAAGCGACAGAATGCATTCACATTTATATGCATAACTGGCAACAACAGCAGAAAACATGCACACGTTGTAAACAATTTGCTGTTTGATTACTTTCTCGTCGTCAATTCCATATAGGCTAATGGCAAAATGACAAGAATAGAACGAAAACTCGGACTTGCGTGAAAATGTAAATTAGTAGTGGTACAGCCACCGTTTGCTTTCCTTCGAAGTTACTGCTAGCCGAGCAGCGAAGTGTGCCCTCCAGATGCGAACCATGCACCATAAATTTAGTCCATAGTCTTCCTGGTCTTTTCGTGGAATTGAAAAATGTCAGTAAAATTACGGCAGTCTGAAAAAGCTAAAGGGAAGATTACTAGAATTAACCTGTTAGTTTACGCGGATAAAAAGTGCGGATGGTGATTTCCAGTTTGCTTGTACTGTATCATCAATGTTAATTATGCAGAACTACCGCATACCTCACATAACTGTATCAAACGTTTTGAGTCAATTACAACGGGCTAACAAAGAAAATCCGGAAGAAAATATTCAGCAACCGAATTAATCCGTTTGAATGTTTTGGTAGCCTACGTAATATGCTGTCCCAGCACGAATGCTTAGCATTTTATAAAACGAATACTAAAGCAAGAAAAGAACAGAAGAGCACACGTTATAATTCCAAGACGTTGACAGGCTATAACCAAAACTAGGCTACTGCGCCGCATAACGTACAAGTTTGATTTGAAGTTATTATGAAAATAAATTGGTTTGCCGCTGCATATTTTCAAACATGGCGGGTAATGGCGGAAAATAAATACAACACAAATGCTGCGAGTACTCGACCAATCAGAAATGTTCAGCGCTGCAAGCTCCACCCAAAAGGTTCCTGTACTTTCGGAAAGTACTACCCCCCGAGCAGGAACGTTTTGGGGGGTAAAACAAAGCCCCAGAACTAAATTTAGACCCTAGTTCCTGCGGTGGAAACGCACCGAGTTCCTCAAAAGGTTCCTAGTTCCGGGGTATAGTTCCTGTGGTGGAAACGCGGCTTTAGTCAGAATTCTTAATGAACTTAATTTACACACCCCCCTCCCTGTTTCTGTGTGTACATCCCCAGATAGCAAGCGACTCCGGGCCGGAGTCTGGCCCGAAGTCAGCACTGCCGGGCTGGACTCGGCGCAGATCCGGCCCGGAGTCGCTGGCTATCTGGGTCTCAGGAATGCGTAGGTACATATATATATATATCAAGTGCCACGGTGCACAGTGTCACAGCTGTGAATTTGTGTGTGTTTGTGTTTGTGTGTGTGTGTGTGTGTGTGTGTGGTTTCTCCACAGGCTGGGTTGGTGTAATCTCACAGAGGGCTGCTGTGATGTTCTGGCCTCAGTCCTGCGTTCTCCTGACTCAGAGCTGAGAGAACTGGAGCTCAGAGACAACGAGCTGCAGGATTCAGGAGTGAGAGCGCTCTCTGCTGGACTGGAGGACCCACACTGTAATCTGCAGAGACTGGGGTGAGTAAAAACACACACCCCTTCAATCCTAAAGGCTCTAGTGCGACTAAATACAACACTGATGTCAATGTTTCTAATGTGAAAACAGACACTTCACAGAACTGAAACAGCATGTTCTTGTTCTTCCTCTTGGAAGAATAAGACTCTACACACGTGAATGAGGAAAATGAATTAGTCCTGTTTCCTGAACTGTAGTGGGGTGTAAACTCAAATGTGTTTGATAATGGCTCATTCCACATTAATTTTATTCTATATATAGCTGTAGAAGGTGTGTAACACACTGCTATGTGTTTGAGACACACAGCCCTGTTAGTTTATATTAATGTGTGTAAGGTGTGTAACACACTGCTAGGTGTTTGACACATAGCCCTGTTAGCTCATACTAACGTACTGTAAGGTGTGTAACACACTGCTATGTGTTTGACACACACAGCCCTGTTAGTTTATATTAATGTGTATAAGGTGTGTAACACCCTGCTATGTGTTTGACACACAGCCCTGTTAGTTTATATTAGTGTGTGTAAGGTGTGTAACACACTGGTATGTGTTTGACACACAGCCCTGTTATTTTGTATTGAGCTGTAAAAGGTGTGTAACACACTGCTATGTGTTTGACACACACAGCCCTGTTAGTTTATATTAATGTGTGTAAGGTGTGTAACACACTGCTATGTGTTTGACACACACAGCCCTGTTAGTTTATATTAATGTGTGTAAGGTGTGTTACACACTGCTATGTGTTTGACACACACAGCCCTGATAGTTTATATTAATGTGTGTAAGGTGTGTAACACACTGCTATATGTTTAATACACACAGCCCTGTTAGTTTATATTAATGTACTGTGAGGTATGTTACACACTGCTATGTGTTTGACACACACAGCCCTGATAGTTTATATTAATGTGTGTAAGGTGTGTAACACACTGCTATATGTTTAATACACACGGCCCTGTTAGTTTATATTAATGTGTGTAAGGTGTGTTACACACTGCTATGTGTTTGACACACACAGCCCTGATAGTTTATATTAATGTGTGTAAGGTGTGTGTGTGTCCTTCTGTCTGCAGGCTGTCAGGCTGTGGAGTCTCACAGAGAGGCTGTGATTCTCTGGCTTCAGCTCTGTGTTCAAACCCCTCACACCTGAGAGAGCTGGACCTGAGATACAATCACCCAGGAGACTCAGGAGTGAGAGCGCTGTCTGCTGCTAAACTGGACACACTCAAACTGCTGTAAGTACAGAGAGTTTCCACACTGCACCTCTCATAGACACACACACAGAAGGGTTTGGGGGGCATGGAGGGCACTGTACAATCCAGCGTTACCCAAGAGGGTTGGGGATCTACAGTGGAGGGTGCTGCACGGGATCACTGCAGTAAATAGTTTTATTTCTGTGATGAACCCGGCAGGATCCCACCATTGTCCATTCTGTATGGAGAGAGAAACGGTTTATCATTGTATTTATGGGTGTGCCAGACTTCAGCCTCTCTTCTTTTTTGGGACGTTTATTTATTTTATCCTTGGGTTCCCATACAATCCATGACAGATAAGTGCCAGCTAATTTATTTCATTTCAGGGCTAAAATGGCAATTTCTGTAAGTGGGAAAAATATTATTGGTGGAGGGGACAGGCAAGATGTGGCTGTTGTAGTTTGGGGTTTGATCAGGGACACAGTGATGGTGGAGTTTCAGTATTACAAAGCATTGGAGAACCTGAGTGTGTTTCAGAGTGTGTGTGTTATAAGGGTGTTCTATCTTCTGTGGAGGGAGGGGAGCTATTTTTGCACATGGAATGGGGTGAAGGAATGGAATACGTTTCCTTTGTGACAGATTTGTGTTTTTTTCTTTGTTTTCATTTATGTGATGTCATTGGTGTGTTGAGAGTGGAAATAAAGGATTGTTAAAATTCAGAATTCTGTTTTGCTGTTCTTACAGTGTGGACAATGGAGGAGAGAACAGGACCAAACCAGGACCCAGGAAATGTGAGTGTGTATCGACACAGAACACTTTCCATAGATACACACTCTGCTGTGTGTGTGTGTGTGTGTGTGTGTGTGTGTGTGTGTGTGTGAGAGAGACTTCTCTCTTACACACATAAACACACAAACAGAAACACACATGTACACAAACACACACACACAGGTACTATCGCAGCTCTTTCTCTCACACACACATTAAGAGGTGAATATTAATAATGATAATGTCATTAATGTCTCTCTTGTGCAGACGGCTGTCAGCTCACACTGGATCCAAACACAGCGCACAGAAACCTGTCTCTGTCTGAGGGGAACAGGAAGGTGACACACACACGGTGGAGAGAGGAGCCATATCCTGATCATCCAGAGAGATTTGAGCATGTGCCCCAGGTTATGTGCAGAGAGTGTGTGTGTGAGCGCTTTTACTGGGAGGCTGAGTGCAGCGTGTTTCTGGGGTTGTGGAAGGGATGGGTTTCTATAGCAGTGACAGATAAAGGAATCAGCAGGAAAGGAGAGGGTTCTGACTGTAGGTTTGGAGAGAATAGAAACTCCTGGAGTCTGGAGCGCATGTTCTGTTACTTTGATAAATTCAGACACTCTGTTGATGTCAGACACTCTGTCTGCCACAGTTACAACAGAACACGCCTCCCTGCCCCCCCCTCCCCCTGCCGCAGTGCAGGAGGGTGTGATGATGATGATGATGATAGACGAGTGTATGTGTACAGGGTAGGAGTGTGTGTGGACCGTCCGGCCGGCACTCTGTCCTTCTACAGCGTCTCTGACCCTGACACACTGACCCTCCTGCACAGATTCCACACACACTTCACTCAACACACACCCCTCTGTGTTGGATTTAGTGTGGAGAACTCCTCAGTGTCCCTCTGTTAACTGGAGTAGAGACACACACACACATTCACACACACACGTGCGCGCGCACACAAACATGACACACACACACCACATTCATATACCCACTCACACACACCACACACGCTCATATACACATGCACACACACACTCAATCACACACACTCAGATACACATAGACACACACACACCCACACCTACACACACACATCCACACACACACACGCACACTCTCACACACACCCTTTCTCTCTCACACTCACACTCTTGCACATGCACTCACAAATACACACACTGATGTACACTCATACACACGCACTCACACCTACACACACACACACTCGTGCACACCCACTCACACTTACACACACATACACACTCTCTCACACTCAATCTCTCACACACACAAACACACACATTCACCAGTTCACTCTCACGCCGGGCACCCACCGCACGCGTCGCGTAAGCGTCACGTAAGCAGCACGGCGAAGCAGCACGGCGCGACGCGTAGGGTGTCTCCACTGGTTCCGTTTGTGTCGCGCAAAGGCTTGCTTAAAGCTCTATATTCCTCTCTATATTCCTAGTAGCTCTCGCAGTCTGCAGTGGGCTTACATCGTGTATTTCACGTTTGTTCAGGACTTTTGATTATGGGTTAAGTGAATACTTGGTGAGAGACCTTTTTCATTTAATTTGGTAATATTTTTTAACACATGTAAATACGTGAGAAAGTAAACGCTTTAAAGAATTACCATAAACTTAAATCGCAACGTAGCCTGCATAACAATCAATCTCAAACTGTATTAATTTATTTGCTTTGTTAACAAGCGTGCCAATTTCATGAAGAATATGTAATAATCATAATAATAATAAATAATCCGTAATCAACCATTGGGAATTCCCGTGTTGTCTTGTCATTCACGTCAAAACATTTATAGGATCAGATTTAGTAAAATCAGCTAATCATGAAAAAGACAGTAACAGTTTAATCTTGAAGGGATATGAACACCGGAAGCTTTGAAGTACAAGTGCAATAAAGGTTTGCTTACAACTTCATTTATAAAATAGGTGCATTTTCATCGGCAAGACCACTAAATAATCTGATTTTTTTAAAGCTCTGTGGATTATCTGGTTTTTATTAACAAGCCCTTTTTGAAAGCACGGCGAATTAAGACATCGGAGAAGTCAAATAGGCTGAGCAATGGTTGGTTAAAAACTACATTCCAACACTCGAGCTAACAAACCGCTGCTCGGTGCATTCACTTCTACGTCATTCAATAGGCTACGTCTTTCTGTGGTGTATTTTCAAATTTACCCCACCCCCTCCGCGAAATAGACAGCGAAACTAAGTTTGCCTTTTCCCCAGGTTCCAGTTATTTATTTTTACAAAACGAAAAGGCTTGTATTTTTTTAGCTGCTTATAAAATATCTGGGAGGTAACTAGGGACACACCCCCAGTAATATAAGGATGAAATATAAATCAGAGCATGTATACCTAGCATTTTAGAGCATATTTCTGTGTATAAACAGGCCAACGTGACGCGCGAAAAGCCGAAAAAATAGAACAGAAGCGAAAAACTACGCTTCAGTTCGCTTGTGTCGCGCGAGCTTTGCAGCCGGTACGCGACGCGTTCGCATCTGGTGGAGACGACGTCGCCCGCTGCCGTTGTAATAACAGTACTTCGACTACGCTTCAGTTACGCGCGTAATACGCGCGTAGTGCGCTCGCGGTCGATACGCGTGCAGTGGGTGCCCGGCTTCACATGCACACACACACATGCATGCGTACGTACACACGCTCATAACTGTATGCACACACACTCTCTCTCTCTCTCTCTCATACTCAGTCACTCACACACACACACACACACTCACATCCACACACATTCACACAAACGCACGCACACACACAAACCCGTACACTCACACACACACATGCATGCTTGCAGAGACACAGACACGTGTCAACACACACTCTCCTGTGTCCCTCTGCTAACTGGAGTAGAGACACACACACAAACATGCACACACACGTACACACACACACACACATGTGCGCATACACACTCGATCGCATGCACACACACGCACATATATATATATTATATTATAGATTTAATTGGTTAAATAAATGTTCTCTCCCTCTCCACCTTCGCTAATGTGTGGTGAGCGTTCTGGCGCAAAATGGCTGCCGTGCATCACCCAGGTGGGTGCTACACATTGGTGGTGGGTGAGGTGAGTTCCCCTTCGCTGTAAAGCACTTTGAGCATTTGGAAAAGTGCTATATAAATGTAATTAATAATAATAATAATAATAATATATATACACACTCATATACACATACACACACACACTGAATCACACACTCACACACATATATGAACACAAACACTCATATACACCTAGACCCTCACACCCCCACACCTACATACACACACACGCTCAATCACACACACACATATATACACACACTCATATGCACCTAGACCCACACTCACACACCTACACACACTCGCACACCCAGTCACACACACACACACATAGCCTCTCTTTCACATACACTCCATCACACACACACATACTCTCACACACATCCTTTCTCTCTGTCATGCACACACACTCACAAATACATGCACTCATGTTTACTCATGGACACGCACTCACACACCTACGCACGCACATTCTCTCACACCCAATCACACACACACTTACGCACGGACACACACAATCTCATGCGCACACACAGACACGCGCATGCAAATACACACGCTCATACCCGTATGCACACACACACTCTTTCTCTCACTCATACACTCACATACAGTATACAGATACACACATTCGCAAACGCACACGCACACGCACTCATGCACTCACGCACAAACACAAACGTGTCAACACACACACATTCTCATTCCTACACGCACACACACATGTAAAAACACACATTCTCTTACCCATACGCAAAGACACACATACTCAGGCACTCACACATACACACACATGCATACACATACATGCGCGCACACACCATATACACATGTATGCACAAACATTCTCATACCCATACATACATACACACACACACCAACGTTTCTGCTGGTAAGGTTTTGCCGTGCAAATAATAAAAAATAAAAAAATATATATATATATATATATACTGTATATAGCCTATATATTAAGTTCATAAATTAAAAATGTTAAACTTTCTAAATATTTCTGCCTAAATGCGCTTTCAAATCCATACTGTCGCGTCCACATATTTATTTTCAAAAAGAGCCTAGGCTGCGCGCTCCGTGCTTCCTCCTTTCTGAGGCGGTCGGAAGACTTGCAGCGCGCGAATGTCGCACGGTCTGTCAAAGCGTCACTTTTTTTTCTTCAGCCACCGAAAGACAAGGAAAAGGTAGTTGCTTTCATTCATTTTCACAAGAGTTCCAATATGCAAATTTCTGTGGGCAAATGCAGCTGATAGGGAGAATGCAGAATGATCACTGCAGTGTACTTATTTCCTTTCCATACTGTAAACAATGATGGATTGAGTTTCCTTATTAATTCTGTTAGGATTGTTTTTTTTCTTGTTTTTTTGTTGCTTTAATTTTCTGTATTTTCAGACAATAATATGCAATGATTAAACATGAATTATAAAAATATCAAATGTTTTGCTGTTGTGATTTATTATTGTGTGATGTATTGAACTCCTGTGACACAGTAGTACTTATTTCATATTCTGTATGGGATTATGTTTGGGCTCAATATGAGTAGATCAGCATGGGGCTAAAATCTGCAGTTGAAGCACTGACATTCATCTACAGTAGTGGAAATAAAATCCATTATAAGAAAAGTTGTGTAGTGTCTGATGAATGCTTGCTTGTGTTACTGCAGTGTGACCACAACTGTTGCGTGAATGATTGTATGTTTCTTGGTATAAATGTCTGTTCATAAATGTGAATGTAACATGCTGCGAGGAAATGTCCCCATGGGGATAAAGAAGTTCTCTATGTATGTACGTACAATATGTATTTTACATGCAGTATTTATTGTATGTAGCAAATGTACAATCACTTGTACATGTACTGAAATTGAGTTCAGAAGCAAGTGTAAACATATGTTTTCTGGAGAAATATGCTTCCTGTAGTTACTGACCAGCAGTTTTCTACATTAATTTCAATGTGTTCCATCAGGCAATTTGAAATATTTGACACTTTGATCTCACACAAAGTTTGCATGACATTGTAAATTGGTAAGATTACAAAACACAGGGCCAAGTGACTTGAAAGAATTGAGGAAATATTGGGTAGCATTGCTTTGGAATACATCTTAATTAATTTCGGTGAGGCAAGATAGCCTATATTGTTTGTAGTACCGTAACTTGGAGTCATTTTGATATGAATACTTTTAATGGCTGGCCTGGATTTTGGCAGTCTGAATGAATGAATTATAGACGGTGTATGTCTTGTATGTGTGAGTAACTTTGCATTTTTGTACGTTGAAAACGTGTTTTTTATGAGATATTATGTACAATAATGGCCCTGGCAAAAGTTAAGAGCTCTTGAGGGGGAATAAGGAGTGACAGAGGGGGTAAAAACTGTTAAAATAAAAGATAAGATAAGATAAAATAAAACAAAACAAGAACAAACAGAACAACACCAGACAATATAGACAGACAAAAGACAAGCAATAGTCAGATAGCAAACACCAGACAAACAGCAAACAAGTACAAAATGCAACAGCAAACTACAGAAGCACAAAACTAATGACAGGTGAACATGTGCAGTGCAGGGCAAGATGAGCAGCAGCAGACATTTGGCCTCAGCAGGATAGAGCAGATAATTATTAATTAAAACAGAAGCATGTTTCTGAGTCCATAAGACAGTCTTTCATGCAGAGGGGTAAAATTGTCCAGGTTTATGCTTCTTTGAAGGTCTTCCAGTCTCTAGCAGCAGAGAATCTGAAGGACAACTGATTCCTTGATGAAGTCCTTACTGTGGGAACATTGATCTTAAATAAGAAAATGAGATTTTTTAAAAATTATAAAAATACGAGGGGGTTAAAACAAGTCTTATGAATGTGTGAGCCTGAGGGTCTTGCAGTGTCTGTACAAGGATGGCCAGTTAACAGATGCAAAGTTGCAAGCTGGCAATGGTGGCAAACCTGATGCCAGAGTGGTAGAGCACATCAAGATGCCCCAGTGTACCCAATGGTGATGTCATTTTAAATACACCAATTTAAAATGACATCACCATGATCTAGAACGTACCTCTGGACTAAGAGCAATTTGAAATGAAGTGAAGTGAAAGATGAGCGATTGTGACAGAAAACTGAGACTGGATGTTATCGTTTGTCTGCAGCTTAGAAATGTAGCGCTAGAAAGATAAGCTGCCACCAAGCCAAATACCCAAGTGTTTACAGCATGTGACTGTCTCCAGACCTGTTCCGCTGAGAGTCGAAACCGTGCCGCGGGGCGGGCTGAAAGGACTGTCCCCGAACCACATGACCTCGGCCTTTGGTGTATTCAACACGAGGTGAAGTGTTGAGAGAGCCATGAAGCCATGCTTCTGTTTTTCTTCTTAATTAAAATTCTAGTAGCTGCTGTTGCTTCCAAGTGCGTTCAGGAAAGAAAGAGTCTTAATCGAATTCGATGGTGAAAGTTTAGCTCTTTAATTCTTGGTTGCAGATCTGTGTGGTCTTACGAGCTTCTCCAGTCTAACGACAACCCTCATTGAAAAATGGCACAGTACAATCTCTAAACAATGGAGTCTAGCCAGGAGGAAAGGTTTCATGCACGTGATAATTCACTCCTTCCCTGGTTCCTTTTCCTGGCTAGATCAATGACTCTTCACATATTATAATTTCTAGTCACCCAGGGTTGCTTTCCAATGGCTCTCGGCACCTAAGTCTTGGGGGAGAGCTTGCATTTGAAAGGGTACTCAACACCCAGATGGAAACAGGATGGGTGTGGGGACTTAAGCAGGTTATAACTCTGAAACTTTAAATAAGATACATTACTAAAAAAACACCAAAATCTAACAGCCAGTTGAAGCCTGTTTAAGCTGTCCTGAAGGGCGTGAAGTATGGGTTTTGAGGAGTGGGGTGACTGCATATAGCATTGTGACATCAGCTACAGATGGACAGAGATTAGTTAGATTGCTAAATGGACAGATTTAATTAGATCACCAGGACGTGCAACCATCTGTAAATAAAAGCAGAAGGTCTCACGCATGGCTTCTGAATGTTGGCTTGTTTTTGGTTGAATAAATAATTCAAAAGTAAAAATTGAGCATGCTGTTAGTCATATGAGGTTAGCCCTCCTGCTATGTTCCTAGGTCCATTTTGACCCAGTATGGTTTAACTACTCGACACAACTTTTATGTTTTGGATCAAAATTGACCCGCGCATTACAGATTTAAACAAAAGAATCAATTGCAATTTTTCCTGATACAAAACTTTATTTTCAGGCAAAGGTAGAATATCAGAAATGACCATGAACATACATTTTATCCATGTGCACTGCCACTTGTCACATTTTGCAGCTTTTTATCATTGAACAGCAGTACCATATGGATGGATGTATGGATGGACGGAGGGACTGATGGGATTGTAGCATGTGATCTATTCACACTGCACATGAATGACAGCATATGAGAGCCTGTATGTGTGGTTGCAGTGGTATGGGTTTTGCAGTCTGTTTTGGAAGGGCATGTGTGCTTCTGCCTGGGGCAGGAATTCTGGACTTCATGTGGAGCAGGACCAGATTCCTCCAATGGCCCTCACAATAAATGCAGAGGGTGGGGTTTCGGGGAGGGTACCATGGTGTTTGTATGAGGGGCAGGTGGGGGTAGGGGGTCACAAGAGTTTTAGGAAGGAATACACTCCTCCTGTGAAGTTTCCCACTGTTCCATACTGGAGTCCATCTGAGTCCAGATCACAAATGCATTGTATGCAGACACATCAGTGACATTGCAAAAATAACCGAAGGCCACCAACTTATCCCAAACATCTCCAACAGCACCCAGCTTGTCTTTCTCATGTCTTAGTAGTTCCCGCATGGACTGTACCCCAGAATATGACTCGGAACAGTATCTTTGTACCCAACTGGTCTTCCAGCTTGATAAAAACACCAAATTGGTTGCTATAAATTTCATATGATCATATCCACGCTGTTGAGGATGTGGCCAAGTTTAACGCTGAAAAAAATAAAGTTTATGGGTCTTTCAATTATGTTAATGCCTGAGATCTGAAAAGGGATCATTTTGACCCAAATACACTACATGGCCCAAAGTATGCAGACACTGACATCAATTACCAAAGTACATAATGGAGTTGGTCCACCCCATTTGCTATTAAAAGCTCCACTCTTCTGGAAGGATTTAAACAGAGCTAGACCATTCTCAGGGAGTTTGAACTTGCATTCAGCTAGAGGGACTTCAGTTCAGGCAGGGGGGCTGATTGGGCGATTAGGCCTGGCTCACAGTTGGTTTCCAATTCATCCCAAAAGGGCTGGATGGGGTTGAGGTCAGTGCAGATCAGTCAAGTTCTACCACACCATCCTGGACAAAAGCATTTCTATATGGACCTCGCTGCCAAGCTGAAACAGGAACGGGACTTCCCTAAACTGTTGGGAAAGCACAGAATGGTCTAGAATGTGATGGCATGCTGTAGCATTAAGATTTGCTTCCACTGAAACTTTTTTTCAGGAGGCTGAAAGAGGGTGTGCTTTCTTTCTCACACTACTGTATACATCATGGTATGTATTTACCAAAACTTTGCTCCAGGGTTCCATAAGTGTAAAGGGTTGTCATGGGTACCTGCACGTTGACTCTGAAAGGTTTTTCTGTACGTGCCTCATGAGGAATCTGGCTGCAGACCAGGGCCTTAATGACACAAGGAACCTGCATTAACATGAAAGGATAATTGTCAGATTGCACAGTTCAACCTAGGCATACACATAAGAATAATAATCTGAAAAAAACAAAAATGCCAAGTTACTCACACATACAAAGCACTATATATAAGTCATTAAGACTTGCAAAATCTAGGCCTGCCATTAAAAGTACTGATATCAAAATGGCCCTGTGTTTTTTCATCTTATCATTTGAAGAGAATGTGGTCATTCAAAGCACGTGTCACATTCAATTTCGGCTTCCGAGCTCTCAACTTGTGTAGCCTTCTGTCATGCTCTGTGTTCAGTTTTTTTTCTTCTGAGATCCACGTTTCATGTTTATGAGGTTTATAAGGCATACCCTTAGTTGTAGCAAGGACTCCTCTTTGCTGTTTTCCTCAGCTAGGTAGCTGACCTTACAGTTTACACAGTACATATTTCCCAGCAATATTTGCATATGAGAAAATAAAAGTAGTACCAAAGAAACAACAACAAATTATTCAATGGAATAGTTTAAACAAGGTTTTCTACAGAATGGGTGTGTAAGATGAAGTTTGACATGATCACAGACTTTTGTACAAAGCACACTAACCATGACCATGATGAAGTTACTAATTGAACAATGTATAGAACACACAACACCATAATACATTCAGTATTCTCTGATGATAAAAGCATGTAAAATACAATTCAAAAGCTTGTGCGCGAATATGTTTTTTCACGTAGACTACTACTAGATATGAAAGTGCTTAGCGTGTGTTAAAATCGAATTGATTTTAATGGGGTGCTGTAGACACAACAGATGCACTAATTGTTTGTATGTCGGTGGAGAAACTATGTCTTGCTAAAGTGGCATTTGCAAGTAATGGGAGCTCGTAGCCCAGTAAAAAAACATAGGTAAACAGTAGAAACGGCACAACGGTCAGCTGTTGTCGATTTTTAATAAAATCAATAAATCTGCCGTCATGAAATGCATATGGCTCCCCGTGCGAGACTTTTGCTAAACCACCAAAGTGAGCCACCATCATAGCAGCTGCAGTGGTCCAGAATTTTCTTGTGTTGCTTGTGTATGTAATGCTTTGTTTGGCTGGTATAGGTAAATATCCAATGGGGAGACATATTGTTTGTGGGCTTGGAGCATTGTGCTGATGGGGATGCAGGAAATCCCCTAAGTTTGGGGCTTTAATGTGCGGACGTGTGAAGTTGGTGAATTCTCTCTGTTGAAATGGGGTCAGAAGGTACAGAAATGAATGTTTTTAAGGGCTGAGTGTCTGTGGTCATTGTGGTTATTTCCGTATAGGAAACCCTGAAAAGTGCCAAACCCTCGGTGCCGACGTATAGGTATGAGGCATGGTGCCCGCCAAGGCGTAACTTGGCAGGATGGCATACCTGCCATCCCAATATGGCGCTAACAGATTTACTAGGTAAATCATACCCCGGAGAGGTGGGCATTGGTCTGGTACACGCTCAGAAAAAATTAAAACGTGCCTATATAGGTACAAGCGCTGTACCCTATAGGTACATAAAATTGCACCTCTAACCAACAATGCATAATTCATTTCTATATTATTTCCTTGAAAAAGGTACGTATTAGTACCCAAATAGAACATTATTGCACGTTCAGTGTACATTTGGCAAATTTGTTCCTTAAAGAATAAAAATGTTCATCCACTGTACCCATATTTCACAGTGTACTCTATGGGTCCAACAGATTTACAGGGTATATCATACTTTACAATTACAGTACAATCGCTTAGCAGAAGCTCATATCCAGAGTGACATACAGTTGTGGATCTTGCCAACCAAGTCTGGGTCACTCAATAAAATGATCATTTAAATGAACAAAACATCTTGACAGTCTCTATAAAAGTCATAAAGCTTGTCTTCTCGATACTACTTATTAAGGGATCAGCAAAAAGGGATCAGCAAGGAAGGATGCAGCCATTTTGGATGTGTCAGTTCTTCTCGCATTGGACGGGATTAAAAAGGTTCAGGCTCACAGCGAACCAACTTCAAGCCAGCAAGAGTAAGATTAAGGAACTTTAAGATCACTTCGATGAATGGAAGATTTGTGCTTATGTTTATTTGTCCAGAAACTTAGCTGGACAACAGTTATCTACATATGAAGGACAGAAGCCGATCTCCTCTTTCATTATTGGTTGTGTTCCTACAATGTTTGACTTGGGTTCTTGTAACAATGGAAGCTTCCCAGGTGACAGGTAACCCAGAGGATTCAGGTTTCGGATGTTTAGGGGGCTGAAGTGGGCTCACGTAACAATTCTAAGCTGTTGGAAAATGTAGAAAAAATACACAGGATGCAGCAATTATCACCCAAATCCCCCCTTTGTTTCCATAACCACAGGCACGAAGGTGGAGATTCAAGGCCCAGCCAGCCCCTGACTGGTTTAGACAGGAAAGCACTGCAGAGATTCTGATGGAAGTTCAGTGGGATTCAGTGACGCAGAAAGCAGTCCCAGGGCCTGGGGAAAATCTCAGGTTGTTACCTTGCGTGTAGTCCAGTCCGTCTCCACCAAGGTGTTCGATGGAGCCTCAGTTTCAAGCCACAAGTCAAACATTGAAGTCATTCAATTAATTGCAGCAATCATTAAATTAACACTTCATCGGGTGCAGTGGAAGAATATCAAGGCAATGCTTGTGTCTGTCAACATTTTCCATGTTTCGGACTCGGACAACGTGGCAAATAATTAAAACGTCGACCAGGAACACCAAAAGGGTTTGAGTGTTTCTGTTTGCTTGAATATTATCGCGGTAGAGATGTTACTCTCCCCTTTCAAGAGAGGAATAGATCAAGAGCATGGCTTCTGACAACCAGAATTTTGAAAAGAAAAAAAAAAACCCTGAAGCATAATCTGGGTGCCTCTGAGGTGCAAATAAAGGTCTGATGGTGAAGACCAGCCCTGCTAAAAAAAACAATCGGTGTTAGGAAAATAACAGTAGACATCTCAGGACTTGTGTGCCAAACAGGTAATGAATGTAAGAAACGCAAGCACAACAAAATGGAACCATTTCCAAGACTGAAGGCTTCAGAAAGCTCCCTAATAGTGTTAGAGCACTTACAGCCTTACAAGCAAGGTCAATGTCCATCACTGCTTGTTGGTATCGAGTCAAAATCTGCACCCCACGTTAAAGCATTGACTTTCCTGCAGAGACGCGTTTCTTTCAAGATGATGATGACACCCCGTCCACAGGTCGAAAGTAGTGGGCCACTGGTTGGAGAAGAATGCGGCATGCAAAAGATATTTAAAAACGCCACAGAGCTTTCAGTCACCCACAAAGCCATAACTCGGCACACTTGTGACTGCCAGTGACTCCTGTCTACCACCGGCTGCTATTTTCTGCATGCGGGGCTCCATCTGATGCTCATGCTGAGTCCGTCACAGAGCTATGAGAGGACCCTCTGAGAAACAGAGCTGTGATGCATCAAAGCACTCGCAAGAAACAGGACGAGACGGCGCGGACATGCTTCTTTCGCCATTTTATTTAATATATCAAAGTAATTTATTAATTATTCTAAAACAGCGTCCTGACGTTGCGACCGTGTTGCTCAGTGGCACAAGCTTTTCAAATAAAGAAGTGGGGAGAAATAATTCATGAAAAATGTAACATATGACACTGGTATGCATTCAAGATAGTAAGCGACATTATGACTCCGAAGTAAATTGTTTTAATGTACTAAGTACACTTATGACCTGGGGACTTAAAAACTCATCTTCCCTCTAATCATGAGTTTCTGTGTTAAAAACGGATTGGCTCCACCACTGCAGATTAAGAGAAGGGTTGAAGATGACGAAAGGTTATTTTCTGTTTTAGTACCTTATGCTAGCTGGAAATACACCGAAAGGCATTGATTATAAGAGTCTCATTACCTAAATCATTGGCATTATTCATTTGTGAAGTAAACCATAGACATGAATAGTTAATGAGCTAAATCATTGACGTTAATAAATTGAATCCAACAGATTAGGAGGAATTTCCATATTTCTTCTCATAATTTCACAAGAAAATTTAAAACAAGCTACTTGGGTTACCGGTTATTTACAAACTGCATTCACTGTTATGTCTGCAAGATGGAGTCAAACAATAAACAACAATGTGTACTTTCAGAATTTACAAATACTGGATACCTGCATGCGTCTAAAAACAAGACTCTAAATACTGTTAACTAACCAGTTACCGCTTTGAAATTAGTAAGAGGGGTGCAAATTCCAGAAGATGGTTGAACGTACTTAAAACCCTGTGCAATTAAAATCATAATTTCCAATAGATATTTTTTCAAAAAGCAGCAAAGGCAGCAAATGCTAAGCCTATTTCATTTGGTCCAGATTTTAGTGTTTCCTTTTATACTGAAATCAACTAAGTCTTTATTCCACCTAAAGCTGGAGGCTTTGGGATTGGTCTTTCAAAGACCATATCGCCAGTGTGAATGACCTCACCATTTACATTTTAACCAATCAGGGGGGCATCTGTTTTGAGGTCAGCCAATTAAATTTGACGATCACGCAAACGTCCACTACAGAATGGCGATGACCTGTCAGACCTCCAGCTCTCCCGTTTAGAAATTACGCCCTTCACATCTAGAGGAAATCTAATTATTTTCCTGTTCATAAATCTGAAAATAGCACACATTATCGTCATGCGAGAATCTCTTTAAAGGCAGGAATAAGAGACTACACAGTGGCTGTAATGGAGGACAGTGTTCACAGCCAGGAGATGGCGCTATGGTTAGCCTTGTAGCAGGCAGAGTCAGGGTGACTCAGCACTCACATTCCCCCCAAAACCCACCACACACACAACCCTTTCAGCGGCGGAACGCCTGGGGCCATTCTTCTGGCGCGCGGTTGGAGGAGGGGAGACTGGCCACGCCCACCTTTAGAGGAGGAAGTGCGGTCACAGTTCGGCTGGCGGGGCAGAAGAACGCAAGATAGCGCTGGAGGTCGGTTTCGGCTGATAATGCCTTAAAATGGACTGGCGGGTGACTGCCCGATGCAGTGATTACAGCTGGTATGATGGGCAGCTATGATGGCGTAACGCGTGACAGAGAGACGATGCATCTGCAGTGCTGTAATTAAGAAAAAATGCCCACCTCAAAAAAAAAAAAAAAAAAAAAATGGCCTAATCATAGTCATCTGAACCTTTTATTTATTTTTCATTGATCATTTTTACAAACACCAAACACCCAAGCAAAGCTCCACAGAGAGTCTGTACCTCTCTAGACTCATGCTCTCTGCTTAATAATAAAGTAAACTGCTTTTAGTATTTTGTCATGCAAACAAAATGCTAATTTCTCCATCTTAAGTTAAGTTGTGATTACCTACTTCCTTGAATGTGGAAACTGGGTTGCAGTTTGTAAATGTATGCAAAATGTAAAACAGAAGGTAACAACATCAGCCAATATGGTCAGACAAGTATCAGTTGGCCCAGAATTCTCCCATTGTGCGTCTCTAGTTGGAAATCAACTTTGTATGCAGAAGTGACACAAATCTTACCTTCTAATTTGCCTCGGTGAGGAGTTTGCTATAGCTGGTTTTACACAGTTATGCAACTGGATATTTCCCATCAGGGAAACGTTACTGGGCCTTATTTATCGGAAGGACAGTGAGACTGTATGGACAGTCATCACTGTACAGAGTTCACCAGCTGTCCTACGAATCTGTTCTATGGATCTTTCCATAATCCACACTGCAACGCACTGCACCAAAGGTAAAGCCTCCACATTTACCAGCGAAACACGACAGCCGCGTGCTTCTGGACTTTTCCGAACTTGCGGATAACGACAAGACGCACAAAACCTACTCCCTCATAACAGCACACCCTGTGATTTGGTTTGCTCGTGGTTTCATAAACAGTAAGATATAATGTCCTGCCTATTTACTGTAAAGTAGTGTCACATTCATTTCTTGTATAATTAATGCCTTTCTGTATGGTCCTGTCAGTCAAACGTCAAAATAAGAGTTTCAGATAACCATTACACAACAGCTCTGTAGGATAACTTACCTGAACAGCACATTGTTAGTACTAGAGCCAACTAGCATTTTTCCTCAACATTTTTCCAAGGGTTTTCAGTTAAGAATGAGACGTCAGAAACCCTGTTTATCTAAAACAAACATCATTTGCTGCCAGGCAACTTATAAACAAGAATCCTCCAGTATTTTCCCATAATACCGTTATAAATACATATATTAATCTAATTAATCTATTAGACTAATATTAATTAGTCCTTTTAGAAACACCAACAAAAGAAAACATATAGGGAAACCGTAATGCCCTGGAAAATCACAAGATCCATTTAATACCACCTGTCATGATAAATCGAATCGCGATCTTCTTAAACAGAATAGGATAACTGCCAACATGGGGCATATAGGCAATCTTTGGTCTTTTCTCTTTAATCACACCTGATGTGGTAGCAATCATCCAAGCATCAGAGGCCACGTGAAAGGCTTCTGGGAAATAAACAAACTTCGCTGATATTAATTGGAGCTGAAAAGACAGCCAATGAACAGCAAGGCCTTGCAGCTTCCATGTGACTGAAAAAGCAAATCACATGGTCACACAGAAGCAGTACGACCTCGCTACTGATTGGCTGTCTTATCAGCACCCAATAGATATCGATGATGAAGTCCTTTCCCGGCAAAAGCACTTCACATGACCTCTGACGCTTGGATGTGTGCTACCACATCAGGTATGATTAAAGAAAAACAAATGAAACATTGCCTATACATTCCCATAGCAACAGTTATTCTTACGCTTAAAAAGGTTTCGATACGATACACCGTGCAGCCCTAGCAACGGGACAGCAGGATCCGTGCACTGGGAGCAGAAAATAAGCATCCTTACTTCCACACACACACCAACACACTGACTGCTCAGACTGAGAAGGCATTCATTTCCGCTCCCTGCAAGGGAATATCTCTAACAGACGTGAGGACATTCACCCTTACTGTAAAAATACAAGCAACCTGCAAACAATGCATCAAATAACTGATCAAACAGTAGCCAAGGGCAACAAATCACCTGCCGGCCAGCCCTGAAGAGGGACCGGGACGGGGGTGTTAATTCCTAAATGTACAGTTTCTCCTACAAGCGCACCTGCCACCTGACACGCGGCCATTTTAGCCACCAGGCACCAGGCTTCACGCATGGCCCGGCGGCCATGTTGTGGGGCGAGGCGCCACAGAGAGATCATGTGACACGGGACGCCTGTGAGAGAGCTGTATCGAAGGCCAAAGGCAAAGCTCGGATGGAGGGAAATGGGGAGGGTGGGGGTTTGATAAAGCCAAAAACACCTTCCAAGCATACAAGCTTTGCCACCAACCGACCTACTTTAATACATGAATGGTATTCTTCGAATCTGGGTCACTCTACAAGCATTTGATATATGACCGTGAAAACAATGAGACAATGTCTGGCACACGAACGGGGAAGGATGATCTTGCACATATTTCCCTAAAGCAAAACACCTTATCCTCTCGTTGATACACATCTTCCCTGATTTTCTGTTTTTCAGTCACAGACTGTTTATACTTCAGAGGGATTACACACTCCTAAATGCTTTTAAGTAAAGGTTAAAGGTCAATTAGTACCTTTCTCCAATGATGGTTGGTAAATAAGATGCACAAATATAAATCCCTCACAAATAAAAATGATTGAAACTCAAGCTAAAATGTGTTTACAGGTAAATGGATGACATTCAAAGAAGCATAAAAAAGGTTATGGCAGACTGCTTTAAAATAGCCAGACCACCTCCTTCCACAGACAAAAATATAAGCATTTCTGGCACAGTTTTTTTCTTTTTCTCCGCCAAGTTTTCATTTTATCCACTTGTTGAGTCCCTCACTAAAAGACCCACAGTGAAAGAATTCCTACACACGTTTACATGCTGCCCTCTGCAGGCCCAGGCCTGAACTGCAGGAGTGTTCTGACAAGCAAGGAGACACAATGTGGTTGGGCTGCTTGTCCTTTTGAGAGGAGAGAGAAAGAGAGAGAGAGAGAGAGTTTGCTGGTCCTTTCCAAAATCATAGTGAAAGATGCAGATGCAAAGATCAAAAATAGGATAAGACTACAAATCCCACAATCCTCCAGTAGTCTGCAGGAGGGCATGGGTCCTACAGTGCTTCTTGGCTCATGAACTTCACAGCTTCCGTCCAGAGTGCTCCCTCCGCAGGCAGGCATAGAAGTAGTCTGACAAAAGCAGGATCTGAGAGGAAGGGCAGCAGAAGGGGCGGGGTCAGACCAGCGGATACCGCGCAAGACACCCCGCTACACTGCGCTCAATGTGGAAAACACCTGAGCTCGGCAGCCAATCACAGCCTGCCAGGAAGTGTGCTTTTGTAGGGAAGGATGCTGGGAAGTTGAGTGAAATGCAGAGACGAAAACTCAAAGAAGGAAATCAGTCTCTTTTGTGTAACCAGAACAGCTCGATGATGTAAGGCTGCAAACGTGTGCCTGTTGCTTCTTCAGATTAGCACCTGGAAACACTGCAACATCGCTACCAGGTTGGTCACAGCATGTGACAATCACATTTAAAAAGCAACTTTAAACTGCTATGTCGGCCTGGACCGTACACAAGCCTACAGAAATAAACTAAATACACTCCAGGATTAACACACACCCAGTAGTGATAGAATGTTGTGGTGAGGTTCGTCTGATGCCATGTCAGAATCTCACGGACTGCACGTTACAGTTTAAGTTCTGGGAACTTAATACAGTCCAGCTGAAAGCCACGCCACCCCTGCACAAATTATTCAGGAGCCAGAGCCCTAACCCAGGGGCATGTCCAGGGAGTGGCCTGGGGGAGTACGGGTTCCTGAGTTCCGTACAAGCACAAGCATGCAAACGATCTGATAATCAGTTGGAATGTGAAAGTGCAAAAGTACAACTCTGAGAGTGTTTCAAACTCAAATGCTATTTTAAAGATGGACGAGAAAGAAAAGGGAGTAAAAGAAGGAATAAAACTGAAAAAAGAACAGAGTAAGTAGCCTGTTGTGGAGTGGGGTGGAGAGAATATAAACTAAAGGTGAGAGGTATGGGGAGGAACGGGAGTCTTCTAGTATCATTGCATTAACACACCTAATTCAGCAAAACAGAAAACTGACAATAAAATGGCGGTCTGGGTGCAATTGGCTTCTTCTTTTTTATATTCCATTTGGGACCAAAAGTCATTTAAAAATATATTTTTTAAAGTTTTTGTTTAATTCAGTATTTTGTAAATAGTTTGTGATAATATTACTTTGTGAGATATGATCATATCTTGTGTGTATGCTTATACACACAGGGCCAAGTGACTTGAATCAGTTGAGGAAACATTGGGTAGCATTGCTTTGGAATACAGTTTATGTAATTTCGGTGAGGCGAGATAGCCTATATCGTTTGTAGTACCGTAACTTGGCGTCATTTTTATATCAATACTTTTAATGACAGGCCTAGATTTTGCCAGTTGAATGAGTTATAGACAGTGTATGTCTTGTATGTGTGCGTAGCTTGGCATTTTTGTATGTTGAAAACATGTTTTTTATGCGATATCATTTCTTTTTGCAAAGTCTTTGTTATGAGAAAGTGAGAAATGCTAAGTAACCCTTTAAGAGACGGTTGTGGATTATGGCTGTCCTTGTGTGAATTTGTACAGTCTGATGAGCGTGTACCGTTGAGCACTTTCGCTTTGCTATATATGTAAAACACTGGCTGTGCGTATAAACGCATGAGAAATGTAGCTGAAATATGCCCAGTGTATGTACTCACGGATTTAACAGCCATCATACGAGCCTTGATTGACAAAAGAATCAGCAAGCCCGTAGAATTAGAGCTCCCTAGGTCGCAACTTGTGTACCCTTCTGTCCTGCTCCGTTGTCTGTTATTTCGTGGAGATGCACTTTTAGTGTTTGTAAGGTTTATAAGGCATTTTGATAGGCTTATGTGCAGGTGGGTATCCTCTTCGCTGTTTTGCTAAGCTAGAACCAGAAAACTTGATAGTGGAGAATAGGAGCAGACGCATATGTCCCAGCAGGCTTTGTATATGAGAAAATAACAACAGTGTGAGATAAATTAGGAGAAATTATAAAATTGCGTAGTTGAAACAATATGTTTTTAGCAGAATGGGCATGTAGGTGAAGGTTGACATGATCATAGACTGCGAAGTAAATGAAGTGACCATGAAGCGAGCTAAGTATCATTATCGAATGGTATATATAACAGTGGCTATAAAACATAAGCCGTTAAAGTGGAGGGTTAAGTAACGTGAAATCTATTGCACTGATGTGCTTTTCTCATGTTCAGTACTAGTAGTTATAATTATGAGTGAGTCATGATTTTAAATGTAATGTTTTAATGGGGAGTTGCAGAACGTACATATGTAGTAATTGTTTGTATGTGGCTAGATAGAGAACAGGGCGAGATGACATGAATGTAGAAACGTGGCGTTTGCTGATAAGAAGTTTTGTACGGTAGCCAAGTGAAGAAATATAGGTAGTAGGAATGGCACAGTGGTCAGCTGGTGTAACTTTTTAATAAAAGGAATACATTTGCCATCATGAAATGTATATGGGTGGCCGTGAGTGAGTTTTGGTAAAGCAAATATAAGCGTAAGAAAACGTTAGTGTAAAAGAGGAAATTATCTGCCTTAGGGAGAGGCGGGATTCAATCCATAATGAATGCTGTCTGCTGAAATGGGGTGAGAATGTGCAGAATTGAATGTTTTTAAGGGCTGAGTGTCTGTGGCTGTTGTGGTTATTTCTGTGGGGAACCCTGAAAAGTGCCAAACTCTCGGTGCTGTATAGGTATGGGGCATGCCCCCGCCAAGGCGTAACTTGGCGGGATGGAATACCTGGCATCCCAATATTTGACATGAAGCTGATCTACACCAGAATGTAT